>NW_010397508.1:11358-16963 GCF_000710305.1 Buceros rhinoceros silvestris | reverse complement strand
CGGGGTTATAGTTGGTTTGCGTTGAAGGGCGATGCCCTGCCCCGGCAGTGAGGACGGGGATGCCTGTCTGCCTGCCAGGAGAACCTCGCTCCTCGCAGCCGTCCTGCCTCGAGGCCAGCCCACACAGCACAGCAAAAAGACGGCGGGTTTCTGCCGCTCACCCCAGCCCGCTGCCTGCCAATCTCTTCTGGAAAGAGGGGAACTAAAGCCCTCGATAAATGGACTTTTCTCATGTAAAGCATTCCTTCTCCCTTCATCAGCAATGAAAAGTTTTTGTGGTGCCTGAAATGAGCAGTTGTCAAGACATAAAGAAATATGACGTGCTGTACCTTGTTACAGTTTGGTTTAAGAAATCATTTCACTAAAGTCTTTCCTGCTGTGTGCACTGAAACACCGAGCATGGCTATTGCCTACAGCCACGGCTGGAAGCACAGACACTCATAGTACACACGTGGGCCCCTATCTCATTTCTCCATACCTCACCGTGCCCCCCGAGATGAGCCTGGGGTCTGCAGAGGGTCCCCAGGCTGGCGGATTTTGCTTACTCTCTGGCGGTGGCATTTTACATCGCTCAGCAGATGTGCCAAGTAACAGCCAAGTAACAGGAGGCCAGTGGGGCTTCAGGGCCGCCTGCCTGCTGCACAGGAGTAGGTTTATATGCATTGCTCCTGGGGAAAGGGGGAATTTAGGCACTGATGAAGTTCTGCAGCTGCCTCTGGCTGGAAGGATCATGAAGTTTTCAACTGCTGAGCCAACTGTTAGTGCGGAAATCTAAGAGAAATATTAGTTCAAGAAATGCAGTTGTACATTTGCTTGCGTGCCTCGTAACTCACCTAGGACATGAGAACAGAAGACAGCAGAAGACAGGGCCCATACATCTTGTCTGTGGCATATATTAAATAACTCCATTTCCTTTTAAGAACTTACGAAAGTGAATAACTTGATTTTCACATATAAAATTAATACTATAAGGTGAAAGTCAGCAAACAGTAGAAAAGCTCAGAGGCGTTTTTCCAGCTGTAAGCATGCAGAATCCATATGGTCATTAGATACCTCTGTGGGTTAAGCACTGATTTGTTTATGTAAGCCTGATGCTTGTGATACTTTTAAACTGGGGCTATTCTGTCGAATAGATGTGTAGTGTAATCCCCGTTTACCTACCCTCTGCATATGCGTTTCCTGTTTTCAGCACGCATTCTTGATGTATAAACTGTGGCAAATGGTATGTTATAAAACAGGATACTGCAGAGCATTTCAGATATTTTCAGACCATTACAAGCACGGTGCAAGCATATGCAAATCATCATCTACAGATGTGCACAATGTCTGTTAATCTCTGTGCGTTTTTTTGGTCGCTTGTGGCATCTAATTCAAAGAAAAGGACAATGATGGATATTACAAAAAAGTACCAATTGTTCCCAGGCAGACTTGTCCCTAGACAAACCTTACTGATGAAACCCTGCACGTTTTAATAAAAGCAGGGTCTTTTAAAGTTAAGATATTGAACATTCCTGAAATACAAGGAAATCGAGGAAAAACTTACTATGGTAAGGCACTACCAAGGCTGAACACTACCCTGTATCTCTACTGGCAATGACACAAAGAAGTACTTAAGCACATGCTTAATTCATCACTACCAGGGCAGTACCTAAGCAGGTGCTTCAATTTCTTTATGTGCCAAAGTCACTTGCTGAGTGTGTGTTTCACTGCTAGTTTAAAAGATCTCCTGAATCAGGGCCATTATTTTCAGATTGCCTCATAAATAAAACAAATTAATTAAATCTTATAAGACATCCAAGAGCAGTTATCATTCAAGGGAAGATTTTTCATCTCGCCTGCTTTCATGTCCTTTTTCATGTGTTAAATTGTTGGCACTCAGTCACCTGTTATGACCTCCTTGTTTCTGTCTTAAATTGTAGTGTTTCCCTCAGCCTCTCCTGCTGCCACCTCCTAGCACCATTGTGTGCACCATCCTGTCAGGTGAAAGGACAGTTGCTCCAACACAAAGTTCATATGTTGTGGTGCTGAGTGATAAACCTTGGAGATTTTTCAGATCTAGCCTGTGGCATTCCCTTCCCTTCCCTTCCCTTCCCTTCCCTTCCCGCTGAGCTCTTCAGACGATAACCTGCATGCCCAGTGTGTCATGGCAGACACACTGGATTTGAGGGATCTACACAGTAAGATGTAGGTAAACAGTAAGATGAAAAGCAGCAAATGGGTGTTTCTGTCCATACTAGATGGCATAGTCCATCTCCTAAAGAGTATCAACGATTGTTGCCAATCTGCCTTTTTTTTGTATTAACTATTTCATTTCTTTGACCTGCTCACCCATGATAGGCTGGTGAAAATTATTAGTTAGACTGCCTCAAGGCCTCTTATTTTCAGCTCTTCAGATCAGTGGAGAGGGGAAAGAAATACTGTCAGCCACACTACAAACTGTCACGTGTAGTACCTATTCCCCTTTTCGACTTCGTTTGTCCTGACGATTACCAGTTGCTCAAATGCAAACACGAGCTCTTGAGTTTCACTGTTGACTCTGCCTTTTTCTGAACTGCTGGATGGAGTCCATCTGTGCAGGTACAGCACCCTGCTGTTTGGAGGCTGGGTGTGGGTGGAAGCGAGCAGCAGAGACTCTAGAAGAAGGAATGCTTGGGACTTACAGCCTTCCTGGCTGTGATGGAAGCAAGGATCACTGACACCTGCCAGACTAGAGGCTTTCAGTGAGCCCAGGATAGTGCCCATGGACAGTTGTGAGGAAGCCTCCATCATTAACACAAATGCTCAGGACAGAGAAATCAAAGATGATTATAACAAGTGAAAAAATATTTTTTGAACCCAAGAAAGGCCCCACAGGAAAGCTCATGAAACCACCTGAAAGGATCCCGAACAAATTGTATCTCATGCTTGAGTTCTTTGTGAAACCTGAAAACAGAGAAGTCTCTGTGACTTTGGCCAGAGGGCTTTGACTGGTGCAGTGCGGAGAGAATTTCTATTGGGAAGAAGCATTAAGTAAATATAATAGAGTCTGTTTATTTCAGTGGGAGCTGCTATGAGAGTCAGTCGGTGGCCACAGAAGCATGGCTGACACTCCTGAGGTTTTAAAAGGAGACCACCGATAAAGGCCATTAGCTGAGGTTAAGCAGGGTTAACCCTGACCTTTTTCCAGTCTCCGAGCAGACAGGTCTTGAGCAAATATAAAACCAGTTATTAAAGAACTCTTAAACAATTACCATAACAACATAGCATGGAGTCAAAACTGCAGATCTGTTTTATTCAAAGCATAATATTTACAGATGACAGATACTGAAAGGCTGATACAGGACTGGTTTTAAGGACCATCCCTGTACCTAGATAGTGGAGGCGCACTTGGAAGCATTCTGCCTCTTGAACCGCAGTGAGACAAGAATTCAAGTTTTTCAGGAAGCATACATTCATTCCTCAAACTTGGTAATTCCTATGTGTGTGGTTAAAAAATAATATTAGAAATACTTGACTTTCGGTTAGAGTTACAGGTGGAGCCTAAAATGCTAGAAACACCACTTAAGTCTGATCTAGTTCAGCATTACTCTAATGTTATCTTTTCCCCCCTCAATGGTTTGAAGAAGATATATAAAACCAGACCACAGCTGATGTTTACTTTTACAGCTAATGGTTCCTCAAATCTACACGAACTTCTAAGGAGTAGATAAAAGCAGCTGCAAAAGTGATCTAGAAATAAACATCCAGAAGAAAACATAACTGCAATCAAAGTTCCAGCTGTTCTTGTCTTAATTCTTATCAGTATTCTTTTTAACCAGGCACATTTTGAAGTCAAAGGCTTATTTCCAACAGCTTTTGTCCATACATACATATATATATGTGTGTGTGCGTAAGTCCCTTGAAATATTACAGAAGTTCTGTTTCACATCAAAATAGTGTACGATGTCACTGAAATTATTAATTTTCTTTTCCTCATCCCCCATGCTCTCTCTGGGCCCCTGTTTTGCATCTGGCATGTGTACTGATACTCAAGATGACAAATACTGATAACTGTGAAGCTGCAATGCTGCATACTTCCATAAGGCAAAGCTGTGCCAAAGTTAGTCATTGATTTATGTCCCGTGTTCTGTTCAACAGCAGAAGGCTTTTTTTTTTTTCTACTTCATACCTTTAATCCTTGCCACCTTCAACCTAGTCTGTGTCAAATTTCCATCTTATTGTTGCAGCTGTGATTTCTTAAAATGAAAGTAGGCTTCTTGAAGGCAGTGACACATTCTTAAGTTTATTCACAGATTTAAACGCTCAGTTGTTCAAAAATGCCTGAAGTCATTAAAATGCGATGGTGTGGGGGTTTCACCATATTAAATGGTTGATACGGAGGCTTTAAAAAGCGAATGAGGGATGTTAGGTTGACCACTTTTATTCAGCCCAACTCTCTACTGTAGAAAGTGTGGCAACTTAGGCAGAGATCATAAGCCCAGGGTTCTCCTTAGTGAAGAGGTTATTCACAAAATACACATGGCAGAAAAAGCTCTCCTACACATAAAAAGCCTTCTGCAGGTGTACAGATGAAACTTTGCACCATCTAGGTACCATGTTACTTAGGATGACTTCATGACCCATAGTGGGAGACAGCCCCCAAAGCAGATTGATTTCAGAATAATCTATATGCTTACAAAAAGAGCTGCAGAAGCTAAGTGGTTCTTGTTATGACTTTCACTGTTTTTCAAGAATAACCGTCTTCCCTGCGCTCCCCCATGGAAAACAGACCAGAGGCAAGATGCTGTGAACACTCCTCCAAAAGCTTGCAAGGGAGCCCTCCATGTTACGGTCCCAAACCTTTTGACAGCTGACTGTGAAGGATGACTCTTCCTCTGGGTGAGCTGGTGAAAAGGACCATACCTTTGCTTCAGCCATTTCAGTTCAAAGTGTGGTGTAGTAACTCAAATTCGCTTTTATCGTCCTTAAAAGCTCAGAGGTTAGTGTTTTCCACTAGAGCAGCTGAGACATATCCCGTTCCAGGAAAAGGCCAAGAAAATAGCTGAGAGCAGTAACAACTTAAACCACTGCAAAAAATCTGCCAGAGGACATCTGTCAAAGCCCAAAGAGTTCCAGTTATGTAAGATTTCATTTGATCCCAGAGGATAAATAATGTACAGGAAAGATTTAATAATGCTATGCAGATTATGTGTGGAAATGTAAAAGAAACCAAATACAATGCCAGTTTGAAAAATCTTCACATGTTCATAGCACTATTATTGCTGCACAGTCAGAAAACACAGCTTGAGCAATAGACTATGATAATAAAATTAAAAATTGGAATTGCTAGAATGTTTACTCAGGTGAGACTATTTGATTGAAAAAAAAAGATGACTTAATATTTTCCCTCTGCCAGGAAATTATCAGCGGAGAGAGCCCCATTCCTGTTTCCACCACATCAGTTTCATTGCCACGTGAAACCCTGATAGTGAAAATGTGGTAACCAAGGATCACTGCTCACAACATTCCCAAATGCCCATGCAAAGGAGACTTCAGCTACTAAAAGAAGAACAAAACCAAATGCCCCTCGTCTGCACCTGCTAGCAAGTTGGAGTTACAGCATCTGACTGAACCAGAACTGCTGAAC
>NW_010397508.1:10861-11253 GCF_000710305.1 Buceros rhinoceros silvestris | reverse complement strand
GCTGAACCTCAGGTATTGTCCCTTTGGCCAAGCCACTTCCAGAAACTAATTTCTGGCAGAGAAGGGGAAGAGCCGCTACAGGATCTGCCAAATGCTACCTGTCAAATCTTCTGGTAGCATCATGCTCCAGTGACGTGACACAATTTAAACACAGGCAAAGAAGTGATTATTAAACAGGACAGTTAGCCAGGATGGCCATGGGCTTAGCAATTAAAAAAAACCCCAAACCAAAAAACCGTCTTGCAAGCAGGAGCAAATGGGTCATATCTGGTAATACCTAAAAACTTTTGCACAGGCTGTCACAAAGGAAGCAAGTGTAACGTTTCCTAGATTTCTGGAGGCTGGCACTTGTGGTGGTCTTTCTTCGGCTAATGGTTTTTTTCTTCCTTGGG
>NW_010397508.1:9096-10641 GCF_000710305.1 Buceros rhinoceros silvestris | reverse complement strand
CTGGCACTTGCGGTGGTCTTTCTTCGGCTAGTGTTTTTTATCTCCCTTGGGATAGCAGTTATAGTTTTAGCAGCTGAAAACTTATGCTCACCAGTTTTTCTTTCAGTAGAAGGATCTAAGACTTTTCCTTCCAAGGCTGGGTCTTTATTTGCAGGGAGTTCCAGCAGTTTTCTTAGGTTTCTCATTTCCTCTTGCTATTTCTGCTCTCATCTGTTTTGCAAATGGCCACCATAATGTTAAGCTTATCTAATGGCCAGGCCTCCGGCTGGAAGAATGCCAGCATCGTTCTGAAAATCAGTCATCTGAAAGCATTCAGAGGAGATGGCCATCACCTTCTCCCTGAACCTCAAACATAAAACTTCCCTGATAAGCATATACTCCAGTGCCTTGAAAAGCAAAAGGTTACTCTTGAATTCAGATACCGTTTTAATCTGCTTCTGTGGGTGACACTCGGACACTTTGCTGAATTAATCTCACTCTATAAATAATAGACTTTTTTTTTCAGTGTTTGGAAAAGATACCGGTTGTACATACACACTCTAAAGACTGAGTATCCCCATGATGGTTTCACTGTGAACACAGGTTTCATTCTACAGTTGGTTCTTATTTTGTTAACAGGGATTTTTTCCCCTCATTGGTCCACCTGGCTTTTAACATCAGCCTTGGCCATGGCAGTTCCTGCCATCAGTGAGACTTAGGAGCTTTGTCACAAGTCCTGATGAGAAAAGTGGCCAGAGGAGAACAATTTTTTTTTCTTGGTAAAGGGAATTGTGCAAAAATGGAAGATTTGTTAGAGGTCTTTTTGTGCAGACATACACAGAGGACAAAAATCTCACAAATTTTGCTACTGACCTCAGCAAGTTCCAGATTTTATTCAAAAGGAGAAATTAAGTAGGGTCTCCAATTTAGAAACTTGAGAAGAAGAATAAAAAAACTGCTCAATGTCTTCATAAGACACTCCAAGGTCATGTATCGATACAGATTGATGTAAGAGCTAATGAGCTTAACCTCGCAAAAAAAGAAACAGAAGTTGTCATCACAACATTTATTTAGTTAAGACCTGAGAAGGAAGAGCTGAGAGCAGCTCCTATACATCCCACGGAAGAACCAACTCTGTAGGAATGAGGTCTGGGTGTAAAAATCATCCCTTGTTTGGACTTCTGTTTCCCCAAAAAGAAGGAATCCTGACCTTGTGGGGTACAGAAAAAACAGGCCCAAAGGAGGAAACCACAGTATGAAGACACCTACACCAGAGACTACCCTCTGGAGTAACGTTCTTTGGGAAATAGGGTTGACAACAGAAAGGGGAAGATCTGCTGGCTGATGCAATGTCTGTCCGGAGGGCTGGTTCAGTCAGTGTTGACAGAGAGAGACCTCCTGAGAGCCTGCTGGGAAAATGGTGTTTCCCAGCTTCCAGGGTTCCCACTGCCTCAGCGCTCTGGGATCTGCTACTGACCACAGCAGGAAGGCTGCTGAGTCAGCCACTGAGCACTTTCAGTCAAACACTTTCCACTCTGGTATACCAGGACACGCAGGAAGCAGAGA
>NW_010397508.1:0-9016 GCF_000710305.1 Buceros rhinoceros silvestris | reverse complement strand
CAGGAATGCATGACAAAGCTAGAGAGGGTATCAAGAGTAGTACTCAAGGTAAACGTCTTTCTGGAAAAGAAAAAAAAGTCATACACTTCATACTGTTTTATTCCACAGCATAGTATAGCCTGGCTTATTTATGTTGAGTAAACAAGAACATATTTAGGAGGAAGCTTCATTTAAGTAGCTTCGCTAGAAAGCTTAAAACAATAGATATATAATTAAAAACTAGCACAGCTCTAGGAGTGTCAGCTGGTGACTTACATGGGCTGTGGGTCTGCCTTAGCAGAGTCAGTTGTTGATTAAACAAACCTTCTAAAGGCTGAGGAATGTGGGTAACAGCAATGAGGGTCCCTCCAGCTTCTAACTTGCGCGATAAAGTCCTGTGCTAGCCTTCCTGCCCTAGGACTACGACAAACGAAAACAGAATTTCTGGAATCCGTTGCATTTCTGAAGGGTATTATTTAAAAATTAGGCTGAAAAAGATTATTATCACAGGCACACCACTTTAGAACAGACTTCCTAGAAGCAAAGAGAGTTTAGAAAAAACCTCTCAAACAATCCCCCTTACTGTAAGACACCTGTTCTCCTTAAAGCACTTTTTTTCAGTGGAAGTCACCCCAGCTGAATTAAATTTGTTTCCCTTGGGCCTGCATTCTCTTTAGCCAACACAACAGCTGCACCATGTGGAGATGAGCCACAAGAAGTGTAACAACACATGTTTGTGATTGCTGTATCAGCTTTGGCAGATTTAAGTGCAGAGGTCTTTAGCTGCCTTCTATTAGAGAGCCAGCTTTACAATATATGCAACATCTTGCAAAGTAGTAGCAATAATATATATAGTTTTACGTATTTCTTGTACATGCTGGTACAGTACAACCAGAAAGGAACTGACTATTACTTACAGCTATAAATATTGTGTTAAGCACAAACATTTTCTTTTAGATATAAAAATAAGAACAGAACAGGAGGATGGGTTAACTATAGCAAAATCCCCCAGGACCCCTGTGCTAGCTGCTATCCGGTCCTGCAGAGACACTCAACCAACCATTCAGAATGTGCAGTAACCCTGTTATTTCAAAGCTGCAGTAAATTTAATCTCTCCAAGAAATTGCTGAATTCCTGGAAAATAATGCATAATCTTGGTTCAGCGTGCCTTTTTTTTTTCCCTCCTCATTTCAAGAACAGGTGCCAAATCTGGTCTTGTGGAGCCTAATTCAATATACTTTAGAACACAGTTTTAAAGCCTACTTTTGAGGCATTTAATTAAGAGCTGTTGAGTATCCCACACCCGTCAAAATGAGGTACTCGTTCTTGAAAGACCATTCTGAAAGGTCAAGATAAATGCCAATAATACAACATAGAATCAAGCATCTGTGTTTATAATGTGTTGTTCCTGTTACTTGATGTATAACTAGTGCTGTACAGATTTGTGGGTATTCTAACACAGTTGTGCAATTTTAATCTCCCTACACATTTTCTCAGTTAAAATTGCTATACCACTGCATATTATACATTGATATTGTAATGCATTATACATTAATATGCAATGCATATTATACAACATTGCATAAGTGTCTCTGTGACTCTGAACAGCAAATTTTCCCACTGTCTAAAATTTCAGATGCTTAGTTGTATTTATTCCATGATGAGGGGACCACTTCTACTCTCTTTATCTTTCCTGACTGCATAGTTTCTAATCAAATGAACCTACGACATATTATTAAGAGGTTACATCAAATAAATGGCAGTGTCTAATGCGATCTGCCTCCCATTTTGACCTTTCCCTAACCTCCTGGGACATGAATCAGGCCAACGATGGAAACCCTAGTCAAGCAAAAATCTGCATTTATATTCACACTCCCATGAGCAAATTAGACAGGACTCTCCTTTGAGAACTGATCCCCAAAGTAGTATATTTGAGAGAAAGACTGTTGATGTTAACAGATTTTGGATCATGTCCTAGAGACATTCTGCCTGGTATGAACTGCATAGAGCAGAGATTTATTCTTTGTTAATCTTACCGAAGGAGAAACACAGTATGTATCAAAACGAGTAGTTTGGCTTCTTTTCTCCTGTTTCAGTTTTCCATTGTTTTACCTAGTATTCAAATCGGCACATTCATTTTAAAATAAGTTTTACGGCATTTAAACTGCATATTGTTAATCCGGTAACAGCAGCTTAATACCACCAGTGTAACAAATTAGATCACAGAACTACAGAAGAGCTCAAGGATGAAGCAATAAAAGTTGTGCACTGGCCAGTTCAAGGTTACAGAAAAACATTAAGCTCTCTCTTGTACAGAAGACATTGAAATGTGATATATGAACACAGAAGTAACGTCTTTAAATCTTAAAATGATTAGCAGTTTTACTCTGTAGGGATCTATGGGAGGAGATGGACTCCACCCTGAGGAAGATAAAAGACCTCAGTTTTCTCAACTGGAATGAGTGATTCATTTTAGGTGGAAGCGGTATGCATGTGATATTCCTCATGTGGTAAATTAACTGTTTCCATTAAGAAAGCTCCGAGCATATGGGATTGCTCTATTTTCCTCTGCACTGCAGAGAAAGTTATACCTCCAGAACATTTTCTTTTTGCTAAGTCCAGCCTGGGTAAATATGGGCAGTGTTGATGGCTGTTGATGAACTTTTTTGCTATTAAAAAAATCCATTGATCTTCCACTTGTTTTCTGCTTGCAACTAAGAAAATGTATTTTTAGTGAAGGAATAGTGTAAAAAGCTTAGGTTTCAGATTTAATGGGGTTCATTAGCTTTCTAGACAGTAACTTGCTTTATATTTTGCTGAGTTTTTATATGATGACCTACGTATGCTAAGTCACTTTGAAGTTTTGCTTTCTGCAGAAAGTTCCCTTGCTCGATTGTGACAGCAGTTTAAGTACTCATCCTGGGTAGCAGTGAGGATGCCATAAAACTCTCCCCTATTGAATCAAACTGAATCTGATTAGAGGAGACTCAGATTAGTGCATCGTATAGAGGCAGCTCTGTGAAGCTTTAATTTGTTGCTTTGCTGTTTCTTTAGTACACAGGCTGCTGTGGGAGGGCTTATCACTGCTTTTAAGAGTAGAATGGGAACATAAGTGCAAGTCTTAATCTGTTTCTTGCTTTTAACATATTTCTTCTTTCCACATGGTCTTATATTTTAATTAGACCCATAACTTCACACTCAGTCATGAAATGGCTATTTTGCCACTGAAGGTTTTCTGTGAAGCTTTAAGACCAGAATTGCATTTAGCTTTTCATTCTTTGCTGTTTCTTTAGTACACAAGCTGCTGTGGGAGGGCTTATCACTGCTTTTAAGAGTAGAATGGGAACATAAGTGCAAGTCTTAATCTGTTTCTTGCTTTTAACATATTTCTTCTTTCCACATGGTCTTATATTTTAATTAGACCCATAACTTCACACTCAGTCATGAAATGGCTATTTTGCCACTGAAGGTTTTCTGTGAAGCTTTAAGACCAGAATTGCATTTAGCTTTTCATTTTTTTTTTTTTTTTAATTGTGACTGTACATGTTCTACGAGTAGCTTATTTGGTCTTGAATTATGATCTTCTGGCATGTTTTGATTGGGAAAGGTTGGAAAAAAGTAGAAAACTGAAATTTTGTGGTTTCTGGATTTTAAGCCATTTAGAATGAGTGATTCTTCCACATGCAGAACACTTGCTTTGTAATATCTATGAAGCATGCCATGGCATTGCTTTTGTAGTGCTCAGTATTCACAATGTGCTTTCCAGTTTTATTGGGTTCTCCTTATTTGTCATTTGTTGTTTGCTACTTGTGCTTCCCTCCTCTTTATATTTCTCTTCGAGCACTTCTGTGAAAAGCCCACCAGGGCGAGGAAACCTCCCTTTTTTACATCTGAAAGAATGGATCTTTTTTAGCCTCTTGAAAGCATTATTCCTAAAAATAATAATAAAAAATCCTAATCTTCAATAAACATTTCTATCATGTACTCCTCAAACTCTCAGCTCAGGAGCTAAAGGAAGATGGGAGAAAATGCAGCCTTCATGGTGGTGGGAGCCTTGGGCATAAGGCTGGGTGTACTCAGGCAGCCGAAGTTCCTCACGTGTAGTACTCCACGTACTACAAGTAACTATTGAATCAAGTAACTATGATTCAATCATTCTTTAGTTATTGACACTAGTTTCCATTCCTAACGCAGGCATCAAGCCTTGCTAGTTAAATGTTATTTATTTATTCTCCAGGGTGTGAGCAAACCTCTTTGCAGGCTGGAGAACAGATGGTTGTCCCCAGAAAGAGGGGGAATATTTTTGTGTAGAAGGGAATCCAGAGTAACCCTCAGTATTACCACAACAACAGTAATTGTTTTACAGACCAAAATGAGATTTTTTTTCGAGTTGATGGCAATCCTTAGATCCCACGAGCACAATCAATGCAGCTGTAGTACAGACTGGAATATCTTCTGTGGTTAACTGTAAACAGCAACCCTGTATCCATGGTTTATTTTTACCAGAGTGTGCTATAATAGGAAAAATAGCAAATGGTATGTCTATATATAGCCTGTTACTAAGACTGTGAGCTAAATGGTTAGTCAACAGAAAAATCCTATCCTAATCAACAAATGGCTTTAAGGTCTAGTAATAATATTTTGGATACCAAAATGAGGTATACCAGGTAGTGAGAGGAAATGCAGCAGTGCAGCTAATATTTTACTATTGCAGGTTTTTATTACTCTTTTTAATGTCAAGTAGGAATTTTGTGAATCATGCTGATTTTAACTGAGTGGGTATGGATGGTAGAATATGTACCTAAATTTCCTGACTACTTATTTTCTGAATCTTTTTTTTTGCTGGACCAGCAAAAAGTTTATTTCCTTTTATGTGACATTAACGAACCATTAAATTGTGACTAGTTCAGGAAAAGAAATAAAAACCAAATGTTCTTTATTCCTAAGCTTGATCAAAAACTTGCTTCAAAAAAAAATCCAAATTCTAGTCCAAGTTTGAGAATATGCCGTTCTTTTTTATTTTATGACTGACAGGGTTAGGAAAGTATGTAACAAATTCTTAGATAAGCCTTCAAGGTTACATCACACTAGACATGATAGGTAGGAAAAAATACAGACAGAAGTCAGTTTTTCTTATCTTTTATATAAACAAGCTGGTATTTTATTCAAGGCCTTTTCCTTAACTTTCAGCATACCAGATTGCTATCAGGCACTCACAGGCAGAGACATGCAAACATGTTGTTGTTGACTATTTGTCTCTGGAATTTATGAATTGGTTTTTAAGGAAATCAGGCTCCTGCATTCATTCCGTCTTTGTGCTTGCCTGGTGCTCCTTGCCTTTCTTCCCTTCGCAATCACTTGTGACTTAGCTGGCTAGTATTAATCATGTGTGATGAAAAGCTGGAGGTCTGTAATTATAGTAAGTTCCTATTTTCACAACTCATAGGTCATGGGTAGAGGAGGGAATGCCCTGTTTGTGGAGCTGTCCACCCCAAGTCAAGGGAAAAGTCAAGGAGACTGTCCTTACATTACTGTGGACTGACCTGCAGCCTTCTCGTGTAAGCTAAACACCTCCCATGAGCTAAATGGCAGGTCGTGATGCAAACACAGGGTACTTCTAAGCCATGGAGGGCCAAGCGCGGTATCAGTGATGTGGAGGGGTTTTAAGGAGCACAGAGCTGGGGGCATGCTTGGGTCTGTGCAGGCAGTAAGGATATTACGGGTTCTGGCATGCCGAGGGAGGGAATGGAGCTACTGTGGAATGATACAGGGGACAGCAAGGAAGAGCACTGAGGACCTGGTGAAACAACTGGGCAGCTACTGCGGTGAAAGCATAGAAAGCATGTGGGGAAAAGAGCTGCGCTGTGAAAAGCACCATGGATGCGATGAAGAACTAAGGGCATTTTGTTTGGAGAGTGTAAGATGTTTGTGGCATGTATCTCTTGGAAAATACATACTATTAATTCTGCTGATTTCTAGTAGCGCCATGTATTAGTTATAATGCACATTGTTTAAATGAGCCTGATCAAATACCTTCTGAAGTAAACGCTGCTTTTATTTGTTACGAAAGGAACTAGATAAGGTCCCTACTACAACATCATTTGCATGATGTTTATGAATGACTTTGAAGTACATATTTGGAATTTAAATTAAACCTGTTAGGAACTCAGACATGAGCTTCTCAAGTAATTTTTATCCTTCTCAGGTTTTGAATGAAGTATGTGCAGCTGAGGCGGGATTGATATCTTGGAACTTTTTAGTTTATATATTTAGGGGCTTGGGGATTGTCTTAGTTGTGTTTATACAGTACCTAATACAGTACCTAATGTACTGTACCAAATATTGACCATGCCATCATGATTCCCAATTTCATTGCAGTATAAGTAATCATAATATAAATCATTTTATCTGTTTACAAAACTACATCATAATATAAAATAATTATAGTACTAAAAACTAAGTATGGTCTTAAACCATCCTTTGGTCTAAGGAATTAAATTTGATGTTGAACCAGTTCTGCTGAGAAGGGAGTCCTAATGCATGCTGATAAACTGGTGAAGTGGACGAAATGCTTTAAAATAAAAAGAGTAATTCAGTTAGTTTTCTCCCTTGTTTTTAAGATTGGGCTACATTAAGCCTTTTCTTACTCACCTTCCTTCTTAGCAGTGTTTTATAGTACCAGTGTTGGAAGAAAACATGGGAATACTCATGTAGATTGTCTGCAACTTCCTCATCTCCATGTTGTCTAGACACCAGCAATCTCATAGTGTATTCATGCCTCCAGAACATCTAGACTTCCCTTGACTGGAAAGCGTGAGTGAGGTAGTAGAATAGAGGGAGTTTGTTTTCCCTTTCAAAGTTCCTTCTTCGCTGGTGGCTAGGTAAATTGTAATGAATACCAAATCAGTGTTATATTTCACAGCATGGTTCCCAAATCCACATTGTAGGGGAAAGGCGAGGTGGTGTTATTTCTTCCAGTATCATTGACCAAAAATATCATTTGAAGCTGCAAGAGGTGAATAAAGTGATCTTGAAAAACACTATAGTATATATGTTATGTTATGGATATTTTATTTTCAGCGTAAATGTACTTAGAAAGCATTCTGGCAGATGAGTACAGCTCAAATAAAACTTCTGTGAGAGCAGCATGGGATTAGTCCATATTTTTTGGCACCGTCTGCCTCGCTAGGCTGTAAAGCCAGATTACTTGACTTCCTCAGTTTCCTTGAGGTTTTTCATACTTTCCTTTATTCAGAGGCGTAGAAGGAGGACGCTCCTGCCACCTTCTTCCTCAGTTATGAAGTAGTCAAGTTATTTTCTGTGAGTGAGGACTGTGGTATTAAATTGTTTTGAATGAAGAGAGCAAATATCTACATCTGCTATTCTTGGGCCAATTTTCTTTACACTTGTTCTCATCAACTGTTGTTAAAGGGGGAGGGAAAAGTGGCAGATTAGACTGTTTAGCCTAACTTTTTCCAGAGAAAGAAATATATGTGTGCATGGGGAGAGAAAGCACTTCTTGACTCCCTTTCTGTGTCTTGCTGTTATAACTATACTATAGTATCCGTATTTTTGTCTAAGAGTCATTTTCCTTGCTTGAATATACATGAATATACAGCTTGTCTCAGCTTTAGCTTGAGAGGAGGAGCTGGAAGAAAACCTGCCTCTTCTGAAATAACCTGAACCAAACACTGCCTTAAAGATTTGTGTTAAAGGATGTGGAGACTGCCTCTGCATTCCAGGAGTATCACAGCCAAATAGGGATGTCAGGCTTCCTTCCATTAGGTGAAATTGGTGAAATGTGAATAATAATTGGTCAGCGGGTATAGCCTGCAAAACAAAGCTGGACACCCGCAACACGGCATCTTCTACCTGTCTGTCCTACAACTGGGAGACAGGAAGTCCTGTCGGGTTCCTCCCCACCACTTTCAGATGTACTCATACTGCACCACATCTGATGCATGTGCTGGCTGCTTCCCCTGGGTAGTCGGTTTTTCTTTCTGGCATCTCCTACAAACAGTTGTCTATGGTATGGACACATCTGGCAGTACTGCTGGTGAGCCACTCTGGCTTGTGGGATGATACTTGGAAGAGCTCTGCATTAATCTGTTGTGCAAAGGAAGATCTTCTATTGCAGTTTTTCCATGACTCAGAAAAGCAAAGAAACCTAAAAGGTCATATGGTGGTGTTTGATTTATTTTATGGGTTCACTCAATATTGCCATTGTGCATTTAGCCTGACCACAGTGAGTCAACAGGATTGGATTGACTCAGACAAAGTAGAGGACTTGCACAACAGCAGAACTTCAGTCATTCAAAATTCCCTTACTAATGCACATCAAAGAGATGAAATTAGGTATGAGCGTAGGTTTTTTTTTTTTAGGGAGCAGTGCTGTTACACTTGTACATCTAAAATTTAAAGTGGTATATCTGAAGTTTAAAGTGGAACTTGGGCTTCTCAGTATTTTTATAGATCTGGCCAAGTGTTGTACTCCCTTGAACTTCCATTAGTTAGCCAAATAAAGCTGCTTACAGGAAAGGATAGAGAAATTGGCTTAAACATTTAAGCTTTTCTTGTACTGACTTGGCTGGATCTGCTTGGAGGTTTTTTCAGTTAGTATCTTAAGTTGCTACCTGAACAGCTGAGAGTAAGCTGTAAGGTCGAAAAATGGCAGGTACAGTCACATGGCGCTTGAGTCACTGCTGCTCAAGTAATTACATGACAGCTTCCTGTGTCTTTTCCTGTAACTCGCATGCTGTGGCATTAAAAAGCCAAGTGCCAGCGTTTTTCACCTCGAAGCTGTACTGTATCACCCACGGTATCTGCAGAGAGCAGCAACCCCGTTCTGCCATGACAAACCCCACACTCCCTCTCTGCTGTGCTCTGGAGCTGGCTGTCCAGGAAGAGACTCCACTTTTCATGGAGCGGCTGGATGCGGCTCAGCACCAAGCACGGCTGTCCCTGTCTGGTGCAGACAGGTGGATGAAAGGCGCAGGCCGCCCGGCGGCGGAGCCCTGAGGCGACGGGACCCGGGGGT
>NW_010397507.1:2089-2431 GCF_000710305.1 Buceros rhinoceros silvestris | reverse complement strand
TTGCCCTGGCCATGCCCGGAGCGGCGGATCTTCCTCCATTACCGTTTGTGGAAGCTGTGACCCCGAGGGATGCCTGAGAGTGACAGCCAGGACAACCATGGAGGTGCTAGTGACCTGTTGGCTGCTCTTCTCTCTTCACGACGGCTCATCGGCCTCCCAGGAGAACCGCCACGACTCCATTAGAGTCCATTAGCAGCTCCCCGTCCTTCACCCTCGAAGTGCGTTTAGCACTGGTGCAAGGGGCGGTGGCGGCGGTCCCAGGGGCACGAGCCCGCTCGCAGCCCAGCTCCAGGAGCAGGCGCCGGCAGAGCAGCCCCCGAAGCTGCCCTGTCCACCGGCAGC
>NW_010397507.1:405-1919 GCF_000710305.1 Buceros rhinoceros silvestris | reverse complement strand
GGAACCGCGGGGCCTCTTCTCCTTCCTCTTCCTGCAGACCTGGACAATAGCAGAGGCGAGGGCTTGGAAGAGAAGGAGCGATGGGTTTCCCCGCGCCAAACCCATGAGGTTTTAATAACGTGGTGTCTGCCAGGCACTTGCTTGCCCTGCAGAGGGGTTTCGGGGCTCTGGGAGCTGTCTGTGGAACCGCGGGGCCTCTTCTCCTTCCTCTTCCTGCAGACCTGGACAATAGCAGAGGCGAGGGCTTGGAAGAGAAGGAGCGATGGGTTTCCCCGCGCCAAACCCATGAGGTTTTAATAACGTGGTGTCTGCCAGGCACTTGCTTGCCCTGCAGAGGGGTTTCGGGGCTCTGGGAGCTGTCTGTGCTGTCAGGTTGTTGCTACCATGGTCTGACCGTCCCAGCCAGGGAGACCTTTGCATCCCTGAACCAAGAGCAATGCTGGAAAATAAAGTATTGCGGGTCCACGTGGGGCAGGAACGGACAGGACTTGGCTGCAGGGCTCTGGCCAGGACAAAGAGATGCCTCTTCCACTGAGGAATGGCCCAGCCTGGGGACTGTGGGCAGAGGGGACAGGCGCCTTTCCAGCCCCGAGCCCTGTGGCAGCTGCCAGGCGGGCACTGCGGGCCAGGGCTGCGGTGGAGAAAGCACGCGGAGCATTTGGCCCTGCTGTGCCCTGGACAGCCTGCCCTAAATATCGACGTGCTTTCGGCGTGACAAGTGTCAGCAGCTGTGAGTCAGCCCTTGGCAACGCTTCCAGGCAGAGGCCATGTTCCATTGTCTCGGGGTCCCCTGGGGTGTGAGCCCCACAGGAGCCCACCCTGGCTGCGACCCGGGGCGAAGTCGGCACCTTGGAGCCCCGGTGCAGGAGCATCCAGGCTGCGGGGCATCCGAGGGCAAGATCCCGCTTTCCAGGTAGCACCTAAGCACTCTGTGCATGGCTCAGCGTGGAAAGCAGATCCTGAGAGATCTGGGACAGCTGAGAGAGCGCTGGGTCTTCAATCCCTCAAAGGCTGCCGCAGGTTTCAGCGGATTTTAGCCATTGTAAGGTGGAAACGTGCCCGTGTCCAGCCGGGCACAGCCGCAGAGAGGAACCTGCACACCCTCCGCACTGCCCTGTCCTGCTCACTGCCCCTGGCAGCACTCCAGCACCAAATGATTCTCACCTGCCTCACCCTCCTTGCCCTCTTTATCCCAGTAAACCCACAATAATCAGCCTATTCTTCTCTACCGTCTGCTGCTGCACCCATCTGGAGGCCCTCAACACACATTGGCTTTTCCCCCTTCCTGCCCCATCCCTTCTTTCATCCCTCCTCTCCCACGCTGTGTTAACGCTCCTGCCTGTGCCCGGAATCCTCTCCCTGCCCTCCTGGCAGGAGGGTGTGCAGGTTTTTTCCGTTGGGCGGGCGCGGGGGCAGTTCCCCGGATTGCCGGTCCCTCTGGGTGCTGGCTGGGGGCATTGCAGCGTGAGCAAACAGTGCTGATTGCGGGGAGGAAGAGCGAGGGTGGGAAGCCG
>NW_010397507.1:0-288 GCF_000710305.1 Buceros rhinoceros silvestris | reverse complement strand
CTTTGTTCGTGTTGACTTCTCCTCGATAACGAAGACGCCAGCTCCAAGACAAAAGCCGTTTCATGGTTCCGCGCCCTGGGGTTGCAGGAGGCTCTTTCCTGGAAAAGGGAGAATTGGCGGCACTACTTCAAAATGCAGCTCTGGGGTGGGAAGGAGCGTGCTCTGCCCAGGCAGGGGGGGAAGAGCTGGATTTTGTCTCATTTTCTTCTTCCACCCTAGAGCAAACCTCGGGCAATTCTCTTACCCAAGAACAGAAAACTTTCCAGCGATGGTACCTGGAGAGCTGTC
>NW_010397506.1:7586-11458 GCF_000710305.1 Buceros rhinoceros silvestris | reverse complement strand
TGCCAGCTCCACGGGTCAGACAAGGGGTGCATGCCCCTGGAGTGACCAAGGTCCCAGTGTCAGTTACTGGAGCCAGTGGGTGCGTCTTGAACCCTCAGCTGCTGGGGCAGGAACAGTGTCTGTTCCCAAAACCCGCTGTTGGGTGGAGAGTGCAGGCAAGGCCAGCAAGGAGCTCAGCACCACGGTAGCAGGACCATGGGTCACTGGCAACAGCAGCAGAATCTGATTCTTCACCACCTGCTTCATTGTTATCTGGCCAGCAAAGGCTCTCTGTGTGTCTTATGTTTGGAATGATAAATGTATTAGTGCTTTGCCTAACAACTTGTTAATCCTAACCACCTTTGGTATGTCAGACAATAAATAACTGCTTTGTACTCTTGAGTTGAATACAAGATTCCTTGGGCATGGTGAGAAGTACTTGAACAGAGTGACTGAGAGGGAATGATAGTAACATTGCCCAAAGTTCTGAAGATGTTTTGAAGAAATAATATTTTTGAGAACCAGGCTTTTACATATTTCTCAGTGTATTCTTCCTGGCAAAAATGCTCAAATCAATGACCTCTGTGGAAGTAACTGCATTTTATGCATTTTAATTGAGTTGGTCTGACTTGCTGTCTTATTCTCTCACCTCTGAGGTGTGAACGGTTGGAAGTGATCTAAACGAAACAAATATTTTCAAATGCTCCCTTTTGGAACTGGGAGTTTGTACTCCTAAGCACATCAAGTTAGTTGAATTTAAACCTAATCTAGAGCTTTGCTAGCACTGCATCTGAAATGTGAGATTGTTATTTCAACTTGAAACGGAAGGCTGTATCTTCCTGTAATTCTCCACAGCTAAACCGAATTTTGTCAGAACACCCATACAGAGGAAGGCAGTGAATATAAAGGATATTACTGAATGAAAGGGTAGGACTTTTCTGTGAAACTGCCTTTTTAAACATACGGTATTCTCTGTCAACACATGAATATATAAAAAATTCAGTGCGGTATAAGACTTTAACCAGCATTTTATCATTTTACAGTATATAAGCCCACATGGCACAGAAGCGTTTTCGCTGACATAATTTTAATAACATTGACAAATTGAGTGCACAAAGAAATGAAAGTCGCAGCATAATACGCAGTTCGAATTTATGTAAATATAAAACATTGTGCATATCTGTGTATGTTCAAAGAGACATACATGTGGTAAGTAATTTTCTAAGTAAGCACGTCAAGGTGTGTTTAAGGAAATGCATACTTTTCTGTGCGGCTGAAACGATAAACAATCACAACGTTCAGGCCGTTATTGAATGGTTAAATAGCACAGGCTTGCTCATTCAGAACTGCAGTGTATTTCATTCGCATTTTAGTTCTAAGGTGGGGAGTAGAGTAATCCTTGATTTGAAATAGGGTTACAGACTGTTACGTCAATGTGACTGGATATCTTGTTGGTAATTCATTAATTATCAGGCTCCAGCCTACACTGGATATTAACGATTTTTTAACAATGTTGGTATTTTGTAACTGCATTGAAGGGGGTAGTTAAACTTAAATTTCATGTTTAAAAAACCTTGATAAAGGAAAGCTTCTCCTAAGTCTGCTTAGTAATAGACAAAAAAATACTAATTTTTCTTCACACCGTAAAGGCAATCGTGTGTACTTCTGAGACTGACTAGTCCGTGTTGATAGCACTCTGTAAGTTTAGCCTAACGAAGTACACTTCCTCATACGTGGCCATTAAACATTATTTGGTTTTGGTTTACCTACTCTGACAAATTTCACTTTAAGAGACTCATAACCCATCAACTCCAGGCTTGGGCAGCATATTTGCACTCAGGGGAGCTGCAAATACCACAACTGACTTCAACGAGTTTTCAGCAGTTATTTAAGAAACTTGTATATGTATCTAAGATTCAGAACAGGGTAATCCCACTAGTTCCAGTGGAATTACTTTTGCTCCGTATTATACAAGGTGGATGAGGAGCGTTTTTAAATATCCTGCAGTATGGAACTTGATTCTACAACAAAAAATCATGCCAAGTGCCACAGACACACTGAAGCGAACCAGTGTCTTTAGCATTTCTTGCATTATTAATAGAACATTTACTGCAGTGTTCAAAGATCCTCAGTAAATTATGTTGACTCAAATAGGTTCTGAAGGACACTTGTTAAAAAGATATCTACACAGTATATTTCAAAAGCAGCTGTTGATAGTCATGTTGCTATAAATCAGGCTTGTATAGCTTTGTGTTAACAAGAGTATAAGCTTTTGCTATTTCAGACCCATCTTTTAACCGCCGTTAAGAAAGTTCTTCCCGTTAAGAAAATACTCTTCCATTCCATTCTTGTAACATTTCTGCAGAGCTTTTAGTTAAAAGGAGGTAGGCAAGATGCTACGTAATATATAGCATATAGACCATGGACCTGAGGAAATGACCCGTAAGAAGAGATTACTGTGTGCTGAACTTGTTTGATTTGTGCAAAAGGAGGTTAAGCGACAATCTGATAGCAGCCTGGAAGTAGCTGAAAGATAGTTAAAACAAAAACAGAGGCAAACTCTTCTCAATAGCGACAGGTGAGCTAACAAGGTGCAAAAGTCACAACTTGCAGTTTGGGAAGTTTGGATAGGACAGTAAGAAAATCTTTTTCACTGAGAGGTCTGTACAGCACTGAAAGAGGTTGCCTAGAGAGGCAGTGGAATCTCTGTGCTCGAAGATTTTCAAGACTTTGCTAGAGACGGCGATGCTCAACGTGCTCTAATGCTGGTGACTGTTCTACACAGAGTGTGAGGCTGCATGAGATGGTCTATGTGAGTCCATTCTAACCAACACATCTGTGTTTCTGCAATGCCACCAATCCCTACTCATAAAGGACTCAGTGCTGTTACGCCTGATACGTTCCAACGTAACTGAGATTAGAGTAAAAAAAAAAAAGAGTCTGTAACTGGTACATCAGACAGGATAATATCTAATGTAGGGCACAATCAAGAGGTATGTGGTCCTCAAATAGAAATAGTTCAGGAAGAGTTACAGGAAGTGTTAATTACTTCCCTGTTTGTGACTAAGGGAAAAGTAAATCAGCAGCTGGTCTTTATTCCAAACTGTGGTCAACATTCAGGGCAACAGAACGATGAATAAAGATGGGACTAGAAACTGAAACAGATGGCAGGATCTCCCCTCCTCCTCTCTAAGTGAGAAATCAAGACCCACAACAGAAATAAATTTGGACTCGTAGACTGCTGTTGGAAGGCTCTGGCTTGGTCACACATTATTCTGGGCTCTGAGACTGGGTTTGAGCTTTCTGGTGCTGTTAGAAGTGATGAAACATAAGCTGTATGGCCAGAAATGGACAAGAAGGACAGAAGAACTGCTAGGCCACCTGTGACCCCAAGTATGCGCTGTGGGCACTGAAGGAATGCTTCAACACTAATCCGTGGAGACCACTGCTTCCCAACCAGTGTACGTTTACTTTCATCAAACTGTTACAAGAGAGGAAAATGCTACTTCTTGTATTAAAAAGGGAAGGGGGAACTTTGACAGAATGGTTCAGATATACTTGGATCCTTGGACAGGACAAGAAAAGCGCTAGGAACTTAAGCGTACAGTGCAGACCAAACAGTAGAATGTGAATGCAGAATGTGAAGCTTGCCAACTACACTGTGATGAAGAGTTCGGACTAAAAAAGATGAGGAGGACAGTGTTATAAAACGTCTTAGAAAACATCTCCATTGTTATAAAACAATGTCTCAGAAAACACCTCCATTTTCCAAATTTTCCGAAATTGGTCCCCACCACCTTCCCCCACCCTCCCCAGACCACCCCTCTGCCTTTTTCAGGAAAGCTTAAAGAACTCATTTTCTGTGAATAATGGCTAGAAAAAATGGGAATGCC
>NW_010397506.1:4548-7510 GCF_000710305.1 Buceros rhinoceros silvestris | reverse complement strand
AAAAGATGGTAATGCCCCCCTTTAAACAATAATTCACTCTGGGAGGAAAAGACCCAGGTCTAATGTAGTCCTCAATACAAGCAAACTTTCATGAGCGTGTCTTAATTGTGGGAAAATAGTATTCTCCTCACCTTCTTTATTGTGTCTCAAAAATTTTAGCTAAATGTTTTATTCCCACCATAATTTCCTAGCAAATGTTTTGTTATTGAAATACTCTCCTCATTTTGAATAGTGAAGACATTGAGATTTTATTTATAATCACCTAACATTTTACACTCAAAATACAAAGCAAAATTATATTTAATTTCTTCACTTAACAGAGTTTTCAGAAAATCAAACTTGGCAGTGAGTGCTTCTTCGAGTGAGTCTGCCTTATTTCCAATTCTGGTCTCTAAATCTCAAACTTGTTGATGCAATAAAACGAAGATGAGTAAATTTTCTGTTCCAGATTTTCAAACTGATTTTCTATTTTTAGGAATATGCAAATTATGGAAATGACAACATTTTACCTTTTAAAAACTGGATTTTTTTGAGATAGATTTTTCACAAATCTATCTAAGGGACCTGAGAAACCTAGCTTATAAGAAATAAAGCCGTCATCCTTCATCTTCCTGTACCTCTGAAATCTCCGTTTAAAACTAGAATACTAAGACTAAAATAGTGCCCATCCTCTCACAGTCGCTGTGAACTGAGAAAGCTGTCTCCGCTCCCATGCAACAGCATACTCAGCGACTCCATGGGGCCAGTCAGTACCAGTTCGAGAACACAGGACAGAGCTAGGCAGGCTGTGATCAGTCAGCAATTGCTCCATTCTGGCGTGGTGAAGGCACCGCTGCAGCCATCAGCTCTGCTTCTTCGTGGGTAATCCCCTCTTTGCTTCCTTGAGATGAACGCTTCGTGTTTCTTTTGTTTAAAAGCTATTCCCAAAGAGAAAAGAAAAATATGGAAAGGAGAATCCCATTTTATCCTAAGCTCCAGAACAAAATAAAGCTGGCATTAAAGCTAGTGAGCAGAACGACATGCCACAGGATTCTCCGTGGAATGAGAGGCAGGAGCAACCAGTTACATCATTCACACCCCGTAGCTGTTCATCACCTCATCTGCCAATGTACTGAACTTTGCTGCAAACTCAGAGAGGCTGAGGCAAGATCTTATGAAAAGATTAGGCTCAATGATTTTTTACCGTTACATGTTTCTCTGCTCTGCCTATATCAGTAAGGACACAAGCCTTCACCTTTCACAGTCAGGCTGAGCGTGAAGTTCTGGAAGGCATGTGAGACAGTCTTGCTGAGGTGACTTTTGGCATGGAGGTAGAACGATTACAAAGGTCATAACCTACAGATTTCCTTGCACTCTTCTCTGAAGTATTTGGTGCTTTTCACAGACTGAGGTTGGAAAAAAGAGTGACACCTTCTATGCAAAGTGCTCACTAGCAGGGAACATCTCTTGTAGCATTGCTACAATGACACTATATGATCTGGCCCATGATGTCACCAAGATGACCCATAGCCTTTCCAAAAAACACCAGTCTTCCCAACACTAAAAGGCTGTTCACTAGAACAAC
Organism: Buceros rhinoceros silvestris; assembly: GCF_000710305.1. NCBI lineage: Eukaryota > Metazoa > Chordata > Aves > Bucerotiformes > Bucerotidae > Buceros > Buceros rhinoceros. The sequence continues at coordinate 5,946 of NW_010397506.1, read as the reverse complement.
CAATGCTGGCAGAGGATGATCCAAACGATCATATATTTATCTTCAAACTATGCATTGAGTGATTGCTATTATTCTTTATTTAAGCATAAATGGGTTTTAAGCCTATTTATATTATTAATGCCAACCAGAAGTAATTTCTTCAATGGGGCCAAAGTATTATGGTCAATGTCTTGAATTTAACCACACTGAGATCTTCAGCTGAGCTAAATTAATGTTCTGCCCAGGCGGCCAAGAAGGCCAATGGCATCCTGGCTTGTATCAGCAGTAGTGTGACCAGCAGGAGCAAGGAAGTGATCAATCCCTGTACTCGGCACTGGTGAGGCCACACCCTGAGCACTGCGTCCAGTTTTGGGCCCCTCATTTCAAGAAGGACGTTGAGGTGCTGGAGCAGGTTCAGAGAAAGGCAGCGAAGTTGGTGAAGGGTTTAGAGAACCTGTCTTAAGAGGAGCAGCTCAAGGAACTGGGATTGTTTAGTCTAGAGAAGAGGCTGAGAGGAGACCTTATCACTCTCTACAACTACCTGAAAGGAGGTTGTAATGAGGTGGGGGACGGTCTCTTCTCCCATGTTATGAACGACAGGATGAGAGGAAATGCCCTTAAGTTGCATCAGGGGAAATTTAGGTTGGATTTCAAGAAAAATTTCTTTACACGGAGGGTCATTAGGCATTGGAACAAGTTGCCCAGGGAGGTGGTGGAGTCCCCTTCGCTGGAAGTTTTTAAAAGACATGTGGATGTGGTGTTAAGAGACGTGGTTTAGGGACCCTGGCAGTGCAGGGTGAATGGTTTGACACGGTGATCTTAAAGATGTCTTCGAACCAGATGATTCTGTGATTCTCTGCAGTTAGTAGTAGAAGATGGCTCAGAGCTGTCCTTCAGCTCCCACACTCCTGAATTGGCTAGAAATTGAAAAAAGCCCCTATGACTATATTAGAAATGTCTTGTTACGGTAGCCTAAGTAGCACGGGCTACTTAGTCCTAGTAGCAGCCTTGTTCAGGATCTAAATGTGGTGAGGTGGAATATTCCCTGCTTTAACTCAGAGCTGCCTCTATAGGCCTTGGGGATTTTACTACACCCACACTGAAAGATTCTTCATCATGGTTCAGCTTTTCAACTGCCTTGTCAGCAGTGCAAAACATCTAGAGCATGAGCCGCTGCTCTGCTCTCTATAGCGCACCTATACTACTTGCACACATCAGCTACCGCACCTTTTGCCATTCAGAGTTACCTGACACAGCCACGTAGCACACCACTCAGGAAGCTGAAAGATCATGTCATAAGCTGCTGCTTCAGCATCTGACATCAGGACAGATCTGTCGTGACTTCCGTTAGCCTAAGAAGTACACCACACAACAGCGCTGTTTCTCTCTTGGGTAAACATCATCCACCTATTAACACTC
>NW_010397506.1:2410-4482 GCF_000710305.1 Buceros rhinoceros silvestris | reverse complement strand
CACTCTTTCATATAGGGTGTTCTAAGCAATTTAGGAACACCAAATAATAATCTTCTACAGCACCTTTCACCAATAAATCACGGAATTCAATAATGTGAATGGGAAAGCTCAGAGGGATTAAATTACGTCTCCAGGATCACCCAGTGTAACAGCCAGGATCAAAACTTCAGTTTAGTGAATACATCTAGCCCGCTGTTTTCTGTTAGGCACACTCACTCTTGCTCTTCATTTGTACTTCGACGACTTACTAGGGAGAAACCACTCTTCCCACTCAGAATCACGAACAGAAGTTTATGATTTCAAAGGACTGTAAAATCTCCTCTCCCCTATGTAGTGGTGTGGCTAGATTTCACACAGATAGGACATTGTAATCTCCCCACTTCTGACGACAGACCAGTAACTTTCACATGCTGGGATCTCACGATACTGTGCGAGCTACACTCGTCCGCATGGGGAAGAATGTCTATTATGCCTGTTACCCCAAATCTTTAAAATAATCTTTAAAATATTTTTTTTTCTAAAACCCAAGCTTGGTATAATAGGACACTCAGGGAGGACTCAGTTTTGCAATTTTGCTACCATTAATACGTTACCTAATGTCTCTATTCTTCGCCATGAAACAGGCACCTTTTCTCTCTACAGACACTGTGAGGTCTTCGGCTTAAGAACTGCCTTTTATGAAGTTACCATGCAACTTCATCATACAAAACTAGCCTAGTTTCAGGTTCTCAAATTGTTTCAGTCAGCAACTAACATGTTACGTGTAGATGTATGTGTGTGTTGGATGTGCACATAAACCCTGGCACTTCGTGCTCCTGCGGCACTCTGTGCTTACTGCAGCCTTTCAGTACTTAAAGGGGGCTTATGAGAAAGATGGGGACCAACTTTTAGCAGGGCTTGTTGCAACAGGACAAGGAGTAATAGTTTTAAACTAAAAGAGAGGAGATTCAGACTAGATTTAAGGACGAAATTTTTTACAATGAGAGTGTTAAAACACTGGCACAGCCTGCCCAGAGAGGTGGCAGATGCCCTGGCCCCGGAAACATTCACAGTCAGGTTGAATAGGACTCTGAGCAACCTGATCGAGTTAAAGACATCCCTGCTTATTGCAAGGGGGTTGGACTAGATGACCTTTAAAGGTCCCTTCCTACCCAAACTATTCTATGATTCTATTTCCTTCAGCTGGCATAGGTTCACAAGCTACATTCAGGCACACTTCTGAAATTTCATTTCTTTCTGTTTGTTTCCCATCACTGATATCATTAATATGGTTTCCATTTAATACATTTAAAATAAAAACACCCAGAAACCAAAACCTACATCATGTCAGCACCACGAATTTTGCAGAACCTCTGTGCATATGGTCTACAAAGAACAGTTTTTTCTTTTATTTTGTTTTCTGTCCAACTGATTTTAATTATTTGCAGATAACTCAGTTCTGGTTCTGTTATTTATGCAGCCAGTCCTGTTTTATTTAGACAAGTCTTCTTTCATGACTGAAGATACAGAGGTTTATTTCTATATCTTGAGGAGAGATTCTACAGCTTTTGTTCCAATGGAACCTGCTCAAAGTTCATAGGATGGCCAAGGGGAATATATTTTTCTGCATCTTTTTTCCCCTGTGCACTCCAAAAAAGGGTTTGAAACCATTCTAGCAAGCTTCCTATTAGTCGGACCCCTATGGCCTTCAGTGAGGCTTTAAGTAGAAAAGACTTATGGTCTTATTCCCCTTGACTTTTATTTTTATACAAAGTATTGCGTACTCTCAGGCTGCTATAAACACACAAACCCCCCAGTGATTCCACTTAAACTCCGGCAGACAGACTGGCATCAGGCTGTTATCGGTATAATAAAATTACAAAGCTAGTCCGAGCCTGATCTAAGTTCCAACAGCACCCGCGGCAATACTTCCACTCACTGAACTATGTTTTGTATCAAGACACAAGGTTACAGGTATACTGGTAATGCAGTGTCTGTACAATCTGGGAGCACGGGAGCACACTTCTGTAAGCTTCCTGGTAACACAAGGTTCTTCCTTGACCGGTAAGCAATGCTGGTGAGCTACCGCTCTT
>NW_010397506.1:0-2312 GCF_000710305.1 Buceros rhinoceros silvestris | reverse complement strand
GCTCTTCTGCTCTCTTGTATTCTTGGTCAAGGAAATGGTGTGCGTTGCCTTACTGTAGCTTTGGTTTCTCTGTATTTGGCACCATCCCGTCCTTAAGCTCTTAAGGGTCTTTAGGCCAATGAGCAAGCACTATGGTAATCAGAGGGTGGTTAAGGGAATAAAGTTTCTCATACACTGACCATGATCTTTGCCGTAATGTATTTTTTTTTAACTGCCTGCTACTGAAACAGTATACTTGCCATATTGACCAAAAGTTTGATTAATGCTCTAAATTGTGGTAGATTAAAAAAAAAAATACTACGAAGCTGTAATATAATTAATTGGCTCAAATCAATCTGAGTAAGAACCAGAAGTTTTCTGAATGATTTGCAAGTGGGGCATTTTGGCCATTCATTAAATGTTTTAACCCTTCATCTCTCATGCCTATCACCATGGCATCAAAGTACTTCAGAAATTTAGTAAGTATCAAATCATGCATATTACTGGCATCCCATTTCAAATTAAGCAAATTAAATTTATACCAATTCCTAATTGTCTCTGACACTGCGGTAAGCCCAAATGTGAATGTGTTGTCCTGTGCTGCTTCTGTCAAGGAACATCTGCTAACTTCATGAGAAAGTTAGAGAAATACAGGTTTGAAGGTCAAACTGGTATCACATGACTTTGCTAAATATAGATGCTTGACGTGCTGAAGAGCTTCAAAGGTCTTGGCATATTTTGCTTGGTGCACTTCTAGGTCTGCATGTATCCAGACCATTTATCTCAGGACATAACAGATCTTAACATCACAAATATGAAAATTAATGAAATAAAAAATATCTTGGCAGGCATTATGAATGTATCTCTTCTGATTTTCTTACGGTAGAAGCGCAGCAGGGTATGTCTCATCTGCAATATTTTCACTCTCATTTCACAAATGTGTCACTGATGGATACTTTGAGGAGAGGAAGCACAGCATTTTAATATTCTCCTAACCTGTGTGCAGCACTGGAATGAAACTGTCACTGTTAAGAAAGCCTTCTCCATAAAATGACATTGCAGTGTATGCAGAGTCGCACAAGCAGAAAGACAAAGGCAGTTAAACACAAAAAATGTACTAGCAGTAAATTGAAATAGGAGAGGAGGGATTTTTAAAGAGCTACTTTCACCCATTTCCCCTGTCTAAAGACAATTTCCATTGAAAAATGGCTTTGAAAGGAACTGGCTGTGCTTGTACATTTCTCCTTGCAATACTGTCCAGGATCCTGGGACCTTTAACGCAATACGTGCTGTCAGTACTAGTACAGTTTACAGATGTGCAGCCAGACTTCTTGCTATTTATAGTCGCCTCTTCTGCAAACAGTACTCCACGGGGTTGTAATGCAGTAGTGGGCATGTTCTTTGATCTAGTGCTTACATCGCATTCATTTAAGAAAATTCTACTCTTCACCTGGCATGGCAAATGAGGCATATCTGTGAAGGTCATGCAGAGAGAGCACTATGAGGAAGAGAAATGTGGAGTTCATGAGGGGGCAGGACACCTACTGGGGTGGGGGGACTATCTGAAAGGAGAAGACATTTGGCAGTGACACTGAAAGACTGAAGGAGAGAAGAGTCGTGGGCTCACTCACACCCAAGTGGTGCTTTTGTTTTTTATTACCTCTGCACAGCTACTGGGGAGGAGGGTCAGTGCCGCTCCTGCACGTAAGGGCAAAGCTGTTGAAGCTGGTTGGAGAGCGATGTCCTTGGGGGTCTGTTCATGGCTGCGCTGCATATCGCTTCACTGTGTGTTAAGTGTTCAGAGTGCTAGGCACAGTCTATTAATAGAAGCAGAGAGTTTGGCACACGCTCGCACTTTCGCCTGTCTCTTTCTCACATGCTCCTAGAGAAGCTGGGACTGCATCCTGCATCCTTCTGCTTTTCCAGATCTGAGACTTCACACACTGCTGTATCCCTTGAGAAGTCTCAGTGAGGTCAAGACAGCCCTAGACAAGTAAACAAGGGCTGCTCGACCCCAATGTTGAGGAAATCGAAGGTAACGGGGGTGTGCGTGTGTGTGGGGGGGTTCTTGCAGAAAACCGGAGAGCTCGCAGGGTGCCCCTCAGCCCGAAGGCAATGCAAAGCTATTCTGGGCGCTGCTCAGGGCAGCCGAGCGCAAGGTCCTCCTGCTCCCCGCCGCCGCCTGGGGCAGCTCCACTTGGTAATACCCAGGGTGCTGCGAAGACACCGGTACTCCTGAAGTCCCCCAAACAATCCTAGCCAAGTCTCCACGACGTTCTTCTGGCGGAAAGCACTCGGAGATGGTGAAGGTGCTGTCGCAAGAGACCACCTTC
>NW_010397505.1:56362-62793 GCF_000710305.1 Buceros rhinoceros silvestris | reverse complement strand
TAAACCCAACAGCAGCGTGTCTTCTCTTCAAGAAAAATATGTCTGGTTTTGTTCCATAATTGCTTATGCCAGCGATTCAGATTAGATCTGAGTAACAGCTTAGGAGATGGGTTTGTGCTGCCGCTGTTGCCGTGTGGTGTAACCACCCAGGGAAAAGGCAGAGCGAGTCCGACAGCCGCGATGGACTGGGCAGCCCAGAGTAACTGCGCTCCTGGATTGTAGCAGAAATGAGGTGGTTTGATGTAAGCGCCACAGTTGTCTGGCGATTGTGTTTGGGAGTGTGAAAAGCCTTTTTTTCTTTTGTTTTTAATACAGTCTAGGCCTCGTCTTTACCTCAGCAAGAAGATCTGCCTCTTGCATCGCTCCTTTTTGGAAATGGCAACTTGTGTGGTCACTGATAACACTTTCCCCCCCACCTTCCCACACCTTCCTCCCTCTCCGTTTTACAGGGACAAACAGTGTTCTGTTGGTTAACGCTTATCTTGGCAGGGAAGCTAGTGACTACTTTCAGTATTTCACCACTTCCTGCATCTGCTTCTTTATAATATTTCCTCTGCTTCAGGAAGCCATTGTATGTGCTTCATGCGTGTGCAGCTCCTCCTGTGTGGCTTTGCACGTAAACATAATAGCCAGGGTTCCGTGAGTGGTTTCTCACGCTGCTCCTAGAAAAAAAATAAGGGGGAAAATTACATATTTCATATCAAAACTATCATGCCTGTGGCTGGAGTCATCATCTTTAACAGTGGTAGTAAGAACTTTCAGTACTAATTTGCAGCTGCAGGTGACCACGCACGTTTCATTTTAAATGCTGTGAGACCAGTGAGTTCTGAAAACTCCCGAGATTTGGAAACTTGTATGAGCTGGTTTGGGGAATTTGGAGGTTTTTTTGTTTGGGTGGGTTTTGTGTGGTTTTTGTTGTTTCAGATATTCTTTTAGTTCACGTGGAAATGAAAGAGCGCTTGTTTGTGAGCTGTTCGATGCTGTTTGGCAGTAAAATACTTTGTTTTCTGAACTTTTTAGTGTAATCTGTAGCTATTTGAGGAGGTTTCTTGGTAAACTGCCCTCCCATGTGGTAGAGGTGGACTGAAACAAATGCAGCTGATCTTGGTGCTTTATGTGTGGAATCTCCCTGGAAGTTGTTCTGGGGGTGAGGGGGGGAAGCGAAGGATTGCACTACATAGCATGTTGTGGGTTTTTTTTCTCTCCAGGAAGTATTTCAGTTGACTAACAATGCATTCAAAAGAGGGATGGTCCAAGCACCGTTAGAATCCTGAAAGAGTCAGATACTGGTTTTTCTTCCTTTTTTTTCCTGATAGAATTTTCCTAATATATGTCCAGGCCCACAAAGTCAAGATCTGAACTTCTGATGTTAAAAATGTGCAAGTGAGATGAGTGTTGCCTCCTTCCTCCCAACAAATGTACTCCGCGTGAACTCCAAGACATCAGGGAAGATGCTGTTCCCTGCTGCACAGCCTTGGTGCCTGTCCTTCTGTACCAGACGCTGAACGGTCCATAGCAGATACATTCAATAACTGCAAGGCTCTGCAGTGCTGTGTCGGGATCAACGACCAGCGTATAGATCCAGAGATGTGTTTCCACCAAGAGGAGCTGTAGATGTGTATGCCTGGTCAAACTCTGTTCTCTGTCGTTCCCAGTTCTCTTCTGCTATCGAATTATCACGTTCAGCCCTCCTGGTCAGGTGAAATAAACTTACTCCATAACCAGCTGGCTTCATGCTAAGCCTCCTGTGCATTTAGACGGTGCTGTTTATTGTTCTGTTTCAACAAAGCCCAAACTGCTGTAAAATTCAGTGTGGTGATTTCTCTGTTCTTACATACACAGGCAGCTGAAGAAGTTGGATGAAGACAGTTTAACTAAACAGCCTGAAGAAGTGTTTGATGTGCTGGAGAAGCTCGGAGAAGGGTATGTGTTCATTCCAACGTGCCCAGTGTACGTTTCTCTAAGGACAGATCTGTGTAATGGGGATGTGCTCAGTGGTCTCTGACTTTTCACTTTTGTCATGATCCTGTCTTTGCAAAGGTATGTACCAACATAGTGAGAGTGTTTGGTTGGTGACAGCATACAGAATTTATTTCCTGAGAGCGTGATGTCTTTATCCAAACAGCCACTTATGGCTCAGCAATGGGAAGCTGAAATGTTGGAAAATGCCTGGAGTTGATAGGGCTTTGTGGGAGCTCAAGAGGTTTTGTAGTTCATCCCTTGTAGCTCTTGCAGAAGATCTGCGTGATGGAAATGAACTCCTCTTGTACTGTGCTGCTTGATAAGGCAGAACAGCATGGGAACGCTTGGTGCGTGACATATTGCCTTCGTGTTGCCTGAAAAAGCTGAGCTGTAAATCTGCCTGGCTTCTGTAAGCAAAGAAGCTGAAAATCAGACAAATAATATCTGACAGGAGCAAGGAAACCTCTCAGACCAGAGCTGTAGTCCTTGCTGGTGCTCAGCTGGTACTGTTTGCTGGAAAGGGAGAAAATGGTTGTTGGAGTTGTGTAAAAATGTGTATAAAAAAAAAAAAAGACCCTTCCAGAGCTATGGGCAGTGTAGTGGTGGTTGGTCCTTTCTGACCCTCCCAGTGTGTTGTCACTTATTTGTATTGTTATGATTATTTACATTAAAATACAAAATATTTTTAGCAGGTGAATAGTTTATTTTTTCCTTCTGTCTGCACTTGTAAAAAGCAAACCCATAACATTTCTGTTTGTGAAATGTTACCGTACTCAGTGTTTGTTTAATATTTTTTTCTTAGCTCCTATGGCAGCGTGTTCAAAGCCATTCATAAAGAAACGGGTCAAGTTGTTGCAATTAAACAAGTTCCTGTGGAATCCGACCTGCAAGAGATTATAAAGGAAATATCTATAATGCAGCAATGTGACAGGTAAATGCATACTGCAAAACCCGCTATCGGTACGCAGAGAAAAGTATTGCCTGTGACCTGGCATTTTATCGAATAAAAGCCATAATATTGCCTTAAATATTTTTTAAAAGGCTGAGCTTGTACGATAAAGTTGCCCCATATCAACTGAGTCATGTTAACTGACCGTTTGGGTAGTGTTAATGCGGGCAAAGGTAAGACTACAAAAGTGGAGCTCGCCACAAGAGAGCATTGGGCCAAGTTGAATTAACTGAGCGCTTGCTGCAGCACAGAGCCCGGCGTGTGAGCAGGCACAGCGGCTCTGCCCGGCACCAGCGCCTGTGGAGCAGCGGGAACTGGATTGGGCGCTGGAGCAGCGGTTCCCACGCCCAAAGGGGTGATGATTTCTGAACAAGTTTAGGGATGGACTTTGAAAACTGTTAGAAGAGGGGTTTTTGTTTGTTTTTAAGGGAGTGTGGATAAGAGCCACTAATGCATGACTGCTCGTGCGTGTGTATAATCCACATGCTGTCATCCGCTTGGGTGGCAGAGTTGTCCTTCCTGGCTATTTTCTGCCTGTGCAGAACAGGTAACAAGCCGACTGCTGATCTGAGTGTCCCTGCAATAACTTGCTGGCTCTGCAGGCTGGTGGTTGGCTCTCTGGGTTGTCTTTGCACGTTTCTTTTGGGAAAAGATGTTCTACAAACCCAGCTAATGAAGAGCTCACGAGTGTGGAAGACCTTCTCTTAGTGCGTCCTAGGCTGAAAGTTTTAAATTCACTAATTTCTTTGGGTATTGTGAATCTAGCTAGAAGAAACACTACTTTGAGGGACTCCAGGTGTGGAAAAACGTTTAAAATAAATGACTTTAGCATTATAAAACCATGCTCCCAAGTCACTCACTCTGTATTATGTCACTCTCACTGTCTTTCAATGAAGGTGGCTGGTGGCAGATAACAAAATATAACTTGAAAGGAACGTGTTCATGACATATCTTACTGCATAACTTGAAAAGTATTACTAGATGTCTCTTGCTTAAAAGAAATTAAATATTAACATTGCAAGGCCTAAAATGAGGCCTTACAGTTATGAACAGCAGAGGGAGTGAATCTCATGTTTTCTGAGCCAGCGTTAAGGGACAGTGACTGACATTGGTTTTGCTAGTTTCACGGTTTTTCATTAGAAAATGTTCAACAGAGACTAGATTAAGCGCTCTTCTGTTCCTTAGCTTCGTTCCCATAAAATGAGGAACGGTCTTTCTGTTTTCCGCTTCACCTTTTCCAGAGGACAGCCGGTTATTCCGATCAGTGCACTTTACTGGGTTGTTGGCTTTTTGGGCAGCCGGATGGCTGACTGTGACAGGCAGTCTTGGGTTGTACTGGATTCCTAAAATACATCCTGTAGAAATGAGTAGGTGCATGTGGTAGTGGAGGAACACTCGTTTTAATGAACATGACAGCAGTTTTCCAGCAAACTCTGGACCATATTTAATGTTTCCATTTACCAATGCTTTGCAAGCAGCTTTACCAGGAACTGCCGTGGTCTGCTGCTCATTCCGTTGTCCTGTCTCCTTGCTTGCCACAGCGCTGACCTTGTTGTAATCTGGTTCAGGAAGCTAAACCGTGTTGAAAGTCAATGGCTCCTTATTTCTGCAGGATTTATTTTCAGGCAGTTTAGCTCCCTGAACTGACTCACGGGAGGTCGGATGAGCACTGCTGTGGGGAAGAGGCTTGGCAGGACTGCAGTAGCCCTGTGCATGTTAAGACTGTTTTGGAATGGTTTCGATCAAGGTTTCAGTTTCACTTTAGCTCTGAATTTCTAAAACTTACTGGGAGACTCTGCAGTGTATTTTGCTTATTTGGTTACTGGTTACTAGTATTTGACTCTGTTTTCTTCTTTTTTCGCATTTCATAGTCCTCATGTGGTGAAATATTATGGCAGCTATTTTAAGAACACAGACCTGTGGATAGTCATGGAATACTGCGGCGCTGGATCTGTATCGGATATTATTCGATTACGAAATAAAACTGTACGTCCGTTCTCCTCTAAATGCATGAATGGGCAGCAGGGGTGTCCAGCAGCTCAAGGAAGCTGCATAGTTCGGGGGTAATTCTCGTTGGTGTTCAATGCCTGACACAGCCGTTGGCACTAACTTGGTTATTGCGGGATGAGAATTACTGGTTAAGAAAGGAGTTTGGTATGTACAATATGGTACCTGTGTGTGTATGAGCTGGTTGTAATCTAATTCTACTACATAACGCTTTAAGTTGCTCATTTCCCATTAGACTGTCAACCTTCAGTGAAGGTAATTAAATGGTAATTAGAGAATCTTGGGAAAACAGACTGAAATGCAGTAGTGTTACATCTCAGCAACTGGCGGGTTGGCAGTAACTCTTCTCTTCTTCAGCTCACAGAAGAGGAAATTGCTACAATAGTGCAATCGACACTGAAAGGACTAGAGTACCTGCATTTCATGAGGAAGATCCACAGGGACATCAAAGCTGGGAACATATTGCTAAATACAGAGGGACACGCTAAACTCGCAGATTTTGGAGTGGCAGGACAGCTTACAGTAAGTAAAACCAAGGTGCTTGTGTACACTAACCTGCGTGCAAGTGGGATGTGCTTGTGGAGCCTCAGAAGCTGTTCTAGTGCTGCACATCAACATAAACCAGCCACACATTAGAGCAGAGCTTCCTCGGTGGGAGCTGCTGTACCTTGGTTTGCGATAGCATTTGTGTTTCCTTCAGGATATTTGTAACTTCTGTGAGGACGTTTCAATTCCTCTTTGCAGCCCTCGGTACCCCAGGCTGGCTGAATCTAATGTTTGTGCAGCCAGTGGAAGATAGTTCAGGTGATAGTTCCAGAAGGATTGTTTGAGGCTAATACAATTGCCACTGTCTGGATCTTTACCCTGCTCTTCTTCTCAGGACACCATGGCGAAGCGCAACACGGTTATAGGGACCCCGTTTTGGATGGCTCCAGAAGTGATCCAAGAAATCGGATATAATTGCGTTGCAGACATCTGGTCTCTGGGAATCACCGCAATAGAAATGGCTGAGGGCAAACCACCATATGCAGATATTCATCCGATGAGGGTAAGGACTGTGGCTTTCTGGAATGTATTGCTGTACGGAAAGGGTTTGCTGTTACAGCTGGCTAAATAACATAGCAGTGTGCCATGTTGCGTTTAGTTTAGCGTAAACGATTTGTTTTCTGTCAGTTCTTTGTACTGTTGAGTAAATGAAAACCAGATCTTTGAGAAGGAGAATCTGCATGGGAAGGAAAACCCCAGCCCTCTTCTTTTAAGACATAGCTGCAGCTCCTTGTGTTGGGTTTGAAGAAGTATATTGTCAGCTGTATTATCCAAAGTGTTGTTTTTTTTTTTTAAATACAAGCACAAATTTTTAAGACTTAAAGATGGCAGATTCACACCACTTGGGGTATGTGACGGCTCCAACGGAATTGTAAACAGCAGTGAGAAAATTCTGATTTCTTGTTACTCTTTCCCTCTGAGCAAATTTTTTATAATATTGGCACAACCTCTTCAGAAGCCACAAACC
>NW_010397505.1:54332-56345 GCF_000710305.1 Buceros rhinoceros silvestris | reverse complement strand
GCAAATTTGTTATAATATTGGCACAAACTCTTCAGAAGCCACAAACCTAAAGTGTCTGTTCTTTAATACCTGTGTGTATTTATGTTGTGTTGTTGGAAAGCTTTAAACTTTGTTTGAAATGTGGAATAATCTTCTGTTTTCAGGCAATTTTCATGATTCCTACCAATCCGCCTCCAACATTCCGAAAACCAGAGCTCTGGTCAGACAGTTTCACGGACTTTGTGAAACAGTGTCTTGTTAAGAGCCCGGAGCAACGTGCCACTGCCACGCAGCTGCTGCAGGTCTGCCTTTTCTTACACAAACGTGAGCTCTAGAGAGGGCGGTGCTGCGGGTCTGTAGAGATGGCGGTTTCATTTCTTGCTGCTCCTGCTCACTCCAGGTTTTACTATTCAACAGCTGATTTTAAAAATCTTACACTCACCTTCAGCTTTTCAGTTCTTCTCTACGAGCCAGTCTTAACGCCAGCTTCCTACTGTTGTCTTCTCTGGGTTGTTTCTTTGTTTGGTTTGGGAGGGTTTTTGCTTTCAGATTCTCACCAGCACTGTTAAGAAACTGCCTCTTAAAACACTAAAAAGGGGGAGGCTGAATGAAAGTGATTGCTCAGAATGGTCTGAACATGGTGATGATCTGTGAAATTGGATCTCAACAGCTCAGCTGCTAAGGAAAGAAATAAGTAGAGTTGTGGGAGGGGAGTGAGCCAAAGGCCTCGTAGCAATAGTGCCTTTGAAGCACGATCTTCTTTGGAGGGTGGGAGGTCTCCCTCCTGTCCCAAACAGGAGCATTGGATTTTTAGTCTAGTAACATATTGAGTTAATTTTGATTGGAACTTGAGCCTAGTAATTGTTTTATTGTTATGTCTTGGTTTGGCTGCAGTGCTTACTTGTTTTTAAAATATTTCCCAGCATCCGTTTGTTAAAAGTGCCAAAGGAGTATCAATTCTGCGAGACTTGATTAATGAAGCAATGGATATCAAGCTGAAACGTCAAGAGGCACAGCGTGAACTAGATCAAGATGAAGAGGAAAATTCAGTGAGTATTTCATAGCAGCAGTGTCCAAACTCCTTCTTTCATAAGGCTTAGCTGCCTTGGGTTTCGGCTTAGCAATATTTTGTCCAGGTGCTCATGGATTTGACTTAGTTCTTGAGTTTTCTACTTTATAACTGCTTAACCTGATGCTTGGCTCCTGCTCAGTCTGCTTATTTGAGGAGAATAGCCAGCATATGTGGCTTACTGATTGACGTAGAGTGCAGCTAGAGACCTGTGATCGAATATGTCTACAAAGTAGTGTACGCGAAAGCCTTGTTGCACTTCCCCGTTGGATTATATTACTTATGCAGTAATGAGAATTTTTCATTGTAGATTCAGGTCTTAGACTGCTCTCCTAGTATAAAATAATAATATCATCTCTGATGCACTATGATATAAGTATGTTGTGTTGTTTTACTATTGTTGTGCTTTAGAACCCCCCACATAGAAACTTTCTACTACACAAGAGCAACCGGCAGAAACCTGAGGTGAGGGCATGACAAGTGTTGAGGGGATTGCTGTGGATTTGAGTTTGGCTCCTTGTTTCAGTGGTTACAGCATGTGAATACAGAAAGCATGTTGAAAGCTGTTTTTTGAGCCTCTGCCTGCTTCAACCTGAATAAATGAAATGGGCAACAAAAGGCACTGTATGCCAGTCCTTTTTGGAGGTCAGACTTGAACAGCATGGCCCACAGTATCTGTGCTGAAGACGTTACTCGTCTAGTTTTCCAGTTGAGGACCGCCTGTTTATTCAGTGCAGAAGTAACTTTGCTGGTCGTGTTGCCATGATGTTGACTCTAAGAGTATTGTCCCTACCTTCTCTTCCTCGTTTCTGACTGGTCTGGAGTCACGTTGCTGAGAGATGGTGTCTGTGTGGTGGAGCTGGGTGGTCTCAGTTGGTGTGTGTGTTTTCCCAAAGCTTTTCTACTCTGTGTCTGCCAGCAGCAAAGTGTTCCCAAGTGCTTCCCAAGCACTGTGGAAATTCCTG
>NW_010397505.1:51644-54178 GCF_000710305.1 Buceros rhinoceros silvestris | reverse complement strand
GTTAAATGATGTGTAACTAACAAATTTATTGCTTTCTCTCACTCACTCATCTCCACATAAAATTATTTTTCTCCATTAGATCTTGTATAATTTTCTCCTCCTGTTGCTGTTGGGTTTGAGGTTGGGAAGTAAATTATATAGACACCCTTGACAGAACAGATTAAATGCATGGATCACCAGGACATGGGGGGGTGTTCTTTCTCCTAATGACATTGAGATGGAGTATTACAGCTTGATGTGCAAGACCTGTATGTTCCCTCTAAGACTAATACAAATCAGTAAGCCCATGGTCACATGCAAAGAACCATGAGCTTCATCCTTCTAAGAAACCACGGGCATCTCATCCAACGAGAGATGCCTAGAAACTCTACTGTAAACCTAGGAGGTGACTTCTGTTTTTGTAGCTGAGTAGCTGGTCTGCATTTCCAAGAAACAAAATAGATTGTGGAATTTTTGACCTTGTTCCTCATGAAATCCTAGTCACGATATCCTTAGGGAAGCACACACCTTAGCACAAGCTTAGTGAAACTACTACCTCTGGTTAATGTAACTACCTCCAGGAAGTTGTCCTGCCAGAATTTGTTTCAGGAGCTTATGTTGTCCTACAGAGTCAGTCTCTTGAACCTTAACAGCAATAATTCAAACTTCTAAAATACTGCTACCGGTTAACAAATGGAAAGATAGGAAATAATTTTAATCTGAAAAAAAAAAAAAGACTAGACTTTGATAATTTATTTAATTCCTTTTTAAAGTCTTGCAAATTCAGCTTATTTTTCTTCTGAAGTTTATAGCAAGTAAATCTACCTAAACGATAAAGACAGACTCCTAAAAAAACCCAAAACAACAAACAGGGGCAATCATTCTTCTTCAGTTTGCCACAGCCCCTCCAGACTTAGACCTGTTGCCGTCTAATGACTCCTCAGTGAACTGCACCACTTCACATAAGGAGTTGAGATCAACTGTAAAAACTGCCAACGTGAATAGAAACACTAATGACCAAGTACTGTAACCTACTCCTTCAGACAGGTCAGCAGGTCAGAAACGAGATACAAATGGCACCGAGAATCCTCTGCTGATTATTTATCTGTTCTCTTATTTATTGTGCTGCCAGAAAGATGCGAAGACTTTTACCTGTTTTGGAGGTGACAGGGAGAGAACTAAGTGCATAAAACAAAATGTCGCTTCTATGTGTGTTTGTAAAAACCTCTGAATTATTAAGACTTGCTGGTGTCCTTGAATACAGACATTCTTCGTGGGACTTCACCACCATTGGTGAAAATGTATTTATGGCATCCTTGTACAGGAAGAAGATGAAACGGATTCAGGTACCATGGTGAGGGCGAGCGGAGATGAGACTGGTACCATAAGAGCTGTCAACACCATGAGTGATGGAGCCAACACAATGATAGAACACGACGGCACCTTGGAATCCCAGCTGGGTACAATGGTCATAAACACAGAAGAGGAAGAGGAGGAGGGCACCATGAAAAGTAAGAAAACATCTTTAACTTCTAGAATTTTACTTGGGACCTAATGGGGGCTGTGATAAGTATTCCCAAGCCACCTTTATATTTTTTGGTGGGTTGTTGCCATGTCTTTTGGTTGTAGGGAGCTAAAACTTTAGGTCCGTGTCCTCTGCCAGTAGAGAGGAGAGACTCTTTCTAGGTCCAAGTTTCAAGCCATTCTTTTTAGTTCTGCTCTTGGTATAGCTGGTGAGTTGTGCGCAATTTCCACAAGCTTCTGTGATGATGGAATATGTGCTGGATGTGATCTGGTCCAACCCGCTTTAGCCAGTGGAGTTGGACTAGATGATCTCCAGAGGTCCCTTCCAACCCTCACTTGTGAGTCTGTGAATAAGATCTGATTCTAGCCAGTGTGGTTATTTTTGTTGGTTCTTTTTTCTCTGTGTTGTCTTTCACAGCATGTAAAGGAGGGAGACTCTAGCATAGGCTTAATAAAGAAAAAAATTCTGTCTTTGGAAGGTGACCTGGCTGTAACCTGGCATCCAAAAACAAGTCTGTCTCAGAACTGATGCATCGTGTTTGTGAAATGACAAATATCCTGCAGGTTTCAAGCTCAGCAGGGCACGCAGTGGGAAGAACTAGCATCTCTGGACTTGTCTGCTGCTGTAGCGTGACTTGAATCAGGAAAGACAACTGAATAAACTGTTTGTTGCTGATCTGAGACATTCAAGTTGAAATCCTTTCCACCTAGAAAAGCTTACTATGACTACACACCTTGCTACAGGATGCACAGTTAAAACAATGTGACTTTAATCCCCAGTAGTCTGTGGAAGACCTCACAGCTTGAGCTGGAGAGGAGTTAAAATTGTTACCTTGATTAAAGAAATGGCAGAGGGAGCCTCCCTGGAAAAGTAGGACTAGAAGAACAAGAATCTTTTCTCAATTATGGATTCTCATAGGAGTCCGTTCCCACAGATGGGGTGCTCTCAGCAGCACTGATGCAGAGGTAGTCATCGATGACTCAGCTGGCCAGCAGGGATGTTTGTTCAGGGACTGGGAGAAGTGCTGAGC
>NW_010397505.1:12929-51551 GCF_000710305.1 Buceros rhinoceros silvestris | reverse complement strand
GCTCAGGAGGAATAAAATATGACTGTCATAGGCTTGTTCTTCTGGCTTTTGCACTGCTTCCCAAAACCTCCTTGGCCATCCGATTTTGAACCTTGAGCTGTTGTGGGAGAGGAGAAATACTCAACCGGAGTTTGGAAAAATCCTTTTCTCAGGAGTTTATGTGGAAAGCTTCCATGTGGGGGACCTCTAGAGCTTGTGGAAAGATACTGGCGTTGAGAGTGAAATTTTGGCAGAACCTGTTTAAAGAGTTTTCCAAACTTTGTCAAACACTGGTTCAGTACACTTAAAAACCAGGTGTCAGCTCATGTAGCAGCTTATGGCAGCAAAGGTGGTGGAGTAACGCTGTCAGGTTTTGTTGAACAAGGTAACTCTAGCACGGGGACGGAGGGGTGCTTAGAGTAGCCAAGAGGTCATCTGAAGAGTAGGGCATGTTACCAGCCTCAAACCTAGTGAAGTTGCAGTTTCTTTACAAATAGACAATGCTGTTCATTCCTCATCACAGTGTGTACTGTTCCATCTCATGATTCACAATAACAGAGGTTTTTACTGTCTGTCATGCTCCTGCACTGGCTACTAAAGGTGTGTAAGTGCCTCATCAGTTTGTCTTGCTGTTTTAACATGTGCTTGTCTTCTCACCATCTTAAGATTGCAGCACTTGTAACTCAAAAATAAATAATGCTGGTACAAAGTAGTGTATGGAGGTTTGAGGAGATGCCTTTGATAATCTCTTTTGCAAAGACATACTCAAACGTACTCTCGTTTTGAGTAGGACCAGTTGAGGATACAGCAATGACTTTAATATAGTGTAGTATCGAACCTCAAGAGGGAGCTCCAGAACAAGCTCTGAGCTCCAGAACAAGCTCTAAGCTCCAGATCTCTGACTAGAAAATTGAGTGTTATTAACCCCTCCTTAGACCTCAGGCTTCTTAAAAACACTTTGTTCTTCAGTTGCTGCTGTGTAACAGTGTTTACAGAATCACAGAATGGTGGGGGTTGACAGGGTCCTGGATATCATCTAGACCAACACCCCTGCTAAAGCAGGTTCTTAAAAACACTTTGTTCTTCAGTTGCTGCTGTGTAACAGTGTTTACAGAATCACAGAATGGTGGGGGTTGACAGGGTCCTGGATATCATCTAGACCAACAACCCTGCTAAAGCAGGTTAACTTAGAGCAAGTTGGACAGGATCGTGTCTAGGTGGGTTTTGAATATCTTCAAGCTCTCTGGGCAGCCTGTTCTGGTGCTTTGTCACCCTCAGCGACTGTCATTCCAAGCTAAGTGTGTGGCAGAAGTGCTTAAGCAGCCCTGCCTTCTGGAGGAAGAAGCATTGTGAGATGCTGGGTGCAAGTGGTGGGTGACGCTGGTAATGCTTCACGTCTGGGTTTTGTGCAGTAGGACCCCGGGAGACCCAGCTGCTCTCAGCACTCTCTGCTGCGGAGTGTGCTGCGTCTTAACTTGTGCCTTGATGTGGAGAAATCTGATCTTAACAAAAACATCTGATTGTACCAGGCTAGAACTTAATGTGTCTTTAACACCTCATTCTCTGCCTTCCCCAGCAGCAGGATTCTGCTCTGCTGCACAGAGCACTTCGGTGTCTGTCTCTTGCGTACACGGCAAGACAGTGTCTCTGAGCAACGTGCCCTTCATGCGAATTGCCTGTAGCTCATTTTTCAGCTTGCCGTTTCCATATTCATATTCTCATAATGTTCAGTTAAATTGATTTAACGGTAAAGCTCATCAGCCTGCTGCAGAACTCTCTGGAGCAAGTTCTTTTTGTAATCTTAAATAGAAATGTAATAACGCTGTTTGGAAACCACTGAGTTTGAAGAAGCTTCGTGGCTTCATATTTCTAAAGATGTCTGTATTTCATTTGGCAGTTGTACTATGACTCACATTAAAACCTGTTTTAAGTCAATAAAAAAACTTCTGATTTTTCTTGCGTGGTATGTAGAAGAATTCGGCTTCCCTAGGTGTCTTGGGCTTTTTAACGGCAGGCTTTTGAGCTTGTCTTCTTCCTCCTAATTTAAAAAAATTGTCTTCATCTTTTTTTTGGTATTATTTCTTAATGTAAAAAGTGTTTCTAGGACATTGAAATACGTTGAAATGCTTTAGATAGAATTGTCTTAGCAAACAACTTCCAATAGCCTTGAAAGTGATTTTTACATAAATCAGTTCATGGCTTTTCAGGCTCAGAGGAAAAGCATTCTTAAATTCCAGTATTTGATATTGTAGAGGACATTTTGTTTTGTGGTCAATTGAGCTATAATTCTGTTTGCTTAAATTCTTTCATTTGCTTGGTTTTTTTGATTTTTTTTTCTGGGCACTCAATATAAATACTCAGGCAGCATTAAAAATGTCACTGACATTCTGGTATGCGTTTTGAAAGCACTCGAGTGATTGCCCGAAACCACAGATACTAAATTGTGCTGCGACACATTTTACTTATAAATCAATTGCTAACAGATTTTGTATGGATTGCAGTTAAACTATTCCAGGAAAACTAGAAGTAGCTGAAGACTGTAGATGAACAACGATTTGTAATAACAGACATTTTCATTGTGCTTGAGAGCTGGAATAACTTTTGAACTGTTAATATGTCTGAAATCTTTTTATTTCATTTTTCTAGGAGAGAATATATAGTGCTAGTAAACAATGCAGCGTTTTTTACTCTCTGCTGTATTTTCTCTAGGTTTTTAGATAGTGGAAACTTGGCATGAGTTTGTCTCTTCGATTTAAAGAGTGGAACATAATTTTATAATAAAGCAGATAAACATATTGCCTTCATTGGCCACTGCACTACGATCATCAAATCCAAGTGAAATAGGATCTAGTCTGTCTAGTACTATAATCTGTCCTATTTGCTATGTTAAAGTGCCTGTTGCTTGTTTAAACACGAAATAAAATGACACTGGAGAATGTAGAACTGCCAACAGAAGTGAAGGTTGGGCTGACTGGTTTGGGGGTCAAGATGAATGAGGGATCTGGAGGTGGTGGAAGACTCGTGGGTGTGGGCTTTTTGCTGATGTGGCACGTGTTCAGAGCAGTGTCTGGTGCAGAGGTAGACTAGAAACTCTGATGCCGTTGCCTCTACCTTGATAGTGTAACGGGCAGGTAAAAATTCCTAACAGTTTGAATGTTTAAAATCAAAACCTCTAGGCTTCATTCTTCTAATACAGTTAGGGGTGGTTTGGGTTTTGTTGTGCTTTTACCATGGCCCTGCTGTGAAGCATGGTTGTGTCTGTTTCAGAAGACATTTACCCTTCTGTGGGCAGATTGAGTTTCATTAGCAAATTAAATGACCCAAGATGCAAACTTGGCAATTTCCTTTAGCAAAATGATTCAGAGTAAGCTTGTGGCTTTGTGAGAGATCCAGTGGGAGATGCTTAAACCTAAACCGGAGAAGTGTTACTGCCAAGACTCAGGAAACTTATTTTCACCCCTAATTAGTCTGTGATTTTTTTTCATATAGAGCAATGGCTGTAAAAGCTGGAATGGGAAGAGCAGAATGAACATGGTTGGCAGAAGGTTTATGTGATTGTGTTAATATTGTAACTGAATGTAGCATTGCTGGTGCGTAGCTATAGGTGTGTGGTATCAGTAGTTGTCCAAAAAAAATGCAGATGCACGTTATCCAAATAGTGATGCAGGTGCTGTAGAGAATAGCTCCACATCTTGTCAGGATTTACGTCATGTATATGTCAAAGATAGTGGCTGTGTTTTCTCCGTAGACAAGAGCCATTCATAGCAGCTTCCCCCTACTTACTGTTATTAGTGTCTGGTGGTACAGTTCTGTCTTTAAGATAAATTGGTCCATTTAGGCATAATTGGACCATAAAACACTCTTGGCATTATGCATTTAAATAACAGTTTATAGCCACACCTCCATCAATTCCATTCCTCTTGAGCTGTAAGCAGCACCGTACGGTCACTCCCGGGGTGTGGAGAATACAAATTTTCACACACAAGTCATCCAGCAGTGTGACTTTGTCTCTGATCTGTGTAGCAGCCTTCTGGCAGAGCTGACATCAACAGAGGCCAGCACAGTTTCTTTAGAAATATCAAGTAGTGTGGACATGCAGACAGTCTCTCTGAGGGATGGGAGGAGTTAGCTGTGTGCGCTGTCACTTTGTTGTGGGGTTTTTGCTGTGGGTTTTTTCTGTTTGTTCAGTGGTAGGTTACTGGACCTCACCGCAGCGTGCTGGGTATTGGACTAGTGGTTCTGCACAGGCAGGTGTCAAGTCTGGAATCTAAGTTGGATGCTTGTCCGCTTCTGGTTGTCCTGAATGTTTGACAAAGGGTTAGCGCTATGACAAAACCATAATATTTATATTTTCAGAGACACTGAAATTGGAAAAAGATATATATATATATTTAACACAGCCTTCTTTGCTGTTCTAACACTTTGTTATCAAGCACTCTGCATTTGTGATGGTGGGTGATAGAAAGCAAGGGGATATTTTTTTTTTCTGGACAGAAGCATTGTCGTGAACATGGGAAGATGACTAACAGAGTCCTGAACAGCATAGAGGAGGCAGTATGTTTCAGGACCCTCAACCAGGAGACACAGTAGTAGTAAATCACTTAGTAAGTAGATCTCTATCCCATTCGCATACATGTATTTGCACGTACAGGCAAACTGTAACCTACCTGTCTGTGCCAAGAACAAACTTGCTTCCTACTGGATCAAAACCAACCTTGGAGAAAACTTTCCTCCTGAGCAGGATTGAGGAAAACTCTATAAACTCTTAAATTCCTTAATTGCAGAAGTTTGAAACGAAATTAATTTTTATCAGCAGATTTTCAAGCTTCAGGAAGAAAAAGTTCATTGCCGTGGTGTTTTGTGTTCTCTCTAGATAGGCAAATGAGTTTCTGGGTTACAAGTAGGAAGAGTGTTAGCAAAGGCTCTACTTGGTTATACGCCGTTGGGGGAGCTTGAGCTGTTGCCCGCAGCATGCCAGACCTGAAGCTGCATCCCTCTCCATCAGGCTGTTTTCCTGAATTGGTAAGATTCGTCAGAACCTGAGCCAGATGATGCAAGATACGAAAAGTTAACACTTTTTTCCTGATACACCTTCACATCTGGCCTGTGTCATGTGCTGTGGTTGCTGGGTTAAATTAGGAATTCAAGCTAATGTGGTGGAAGACGTGAGGTATCCCCTCGAAGTTTGTGTTGGAGGAAGAAGGCTGCCGTGTATTTATAATCTCCAAGTTTTTGTGTAAAAGAGATCTAAAAGGAGGTAACTTGGTCTTAAACAGCCTTCATTACTGTGAGGATTTCCTTCTCTTTCAGAAGGAGTCCCCATTATATACACCACAGCTTTTTAGATGAATTTGATGTCTTATACTCATTAAGAGATTAGTTGGGATACCTGGCATTGATACTTCTGGCCATTTAGGAGCTCCTTCTTCATAGCAGGATCTGTCAGGTATGTTCTGCTTTGATTAGTTCAAGATAAGCCGTAATTATGGGAAGATTTGTGCTCATAAGCTTTAATAGATAAGAAGTGTTCTGCTTTTAATGTGAGGAAATTTCAGTTTGTGTTGCCATGGGGTGAATTCATTAATGATGGAGCACTTTTTGATATGGTTGAATAAATTGGCATCTTTCTGCTCTGCTGTGTGAAATAACTCAATCCTGTTCATATTGTACAAATTTGTCCAGCTGCTAAAGTTCATCTGTGATCTCTAAGAAATAGCCTGAAGCAAATAAAACCACAATTCCATTTGAAATTTAATATTAATGAAGTGTTGCTTGCACATAATCATCAGGCGCTGTTTCGTGCATCCTGAATGTACGTGCATTTAAGGCTTAAGAGTTGCCTGATTCAGTCTGAAGCAGACAGAAGCTTACTGAGACTGCTGGGGACTGAGCCTGTACGTGGTCAGTCAGTGACAGATCCATGCTTGTTTAGACCACAAAAATGAAAGATGACATTTTCAAGAAAAGAGAAAAGAGCAGGGAGGGAAGGTGAGCACTCTAGAGGGTGATGGTTTGAATGTCGAAAAGCTGAGGCTTGCTCAAGAGCAAGCACATATACACTGGCAGCCCATAAACTTCAGACTGGAAATGGGAGGCTTTACAACGCCAGGAGAACAGCAAGGACAAAGCAAAGCAATTGCTTTACGATAGATCTTGATCCTGCTGTGGAAGGGGCTGTGTAATGTTGTATACAATAGCAGACTGTGCTGCCTGTCCCAGGGGACCCTTCCTGGCTGTGCCTCTGACTAAAGGCAGCGATAGCTCTTCTTCCTACAGTTAACGTGAGTGCTCTTCCCCGCAGCTCGGCAGAGCCGACGTGAGCTCCTGCTCCCAGGAGTGCACTTTCCTGGGCTTTGTGCAGGGCGTTTGTGAGACTTTCCCAGCACATGGCAACTTCATTCTTGCTCTTGTTGCTCCTGGTGCCTCATTCTCATAAACACAAGTATTCTCCAGAGCTGGGACTAGTTGTCTTTTGGAAAATTGCAGCCTCCTGAAATCTTGACGGACACGCATATGTCTACCAAGTGCCACGTTTTAATTTGATATTGCTGATGTAGTCATTGATCTCTTAATTATAAATGATTTTTATAAATCATTAAATGATTACCCTCCTTTGGAGAGTAATTTGTAGCATGGTCTCCTGACTGTTTCCAGGCACAACTCTAGCTCTGATTATTGTGATGTAAGGGAGGAAATTTCTCACCATGGCTTCAAGAGTAGGTGTTTTGAGAATTAACTGTATAAACTGATTTGAGTGAAGAGCAGACACAATGGGTTCCTGAGCCTATCCTGTTCTCTCGTGACAAGCTTTGTGACTCTAGAATATTCACTCTAGATAGATAATAGCAATCTCTTTCAAGAGGAAATAATAATAAAAGATTCTTCTGCTGTCAAGTTTGAGTACAGAAGAATAATTTTAGAGGAAAGCAGAAATTTTGGTTTCATTACTCAGTGAGCTTGTTCAGACAGGTGGAAGGGCTTTGTAAATCCCACTTTCCTTTTGAAGGCATCCTTTGAAGCTCATGAGCTTCTGAAAATCTTCAATTGTGGGAGCTGATTTGACAAAACGAACAAAATTTGTGCTTTGATTTCTGGGACTAGATGATACCGAATGATCTGGTTTCACAGATACTCTTTACTGCTGGATAAAAAAAGCAAATCTCGTGCTGGTTTAATTGACTGCTGTTTCTTCTTTATTGTTCTACTTTCTCTGCAGCATCCTATGGAAATGCAAATGGCTTGATGGCTCTCCACACCTTCTTTGTCATCTTTTGCTTGCCGTAAGGAGGTCTGTATGCTGCAGTCAGCCTCTAAGACCGACCTCTTCCATTCCCTCAAGTATTCAGACAGGTGACATTTTTGGGGAGGGAGCACATTCAGTTTCTCCTTAAAACTTGCCCTTGCTGTAGCCTGGCAGAGGGGAGGATCCGCCACTCAGATGCTGGTGTTGCCTCGCTGGCTTCTTGCACTGCCCTGCCTGTATCTGTCAGATGTCTTTTGGCTTGTCTGGGCTGTTTGTGCTTTGGGTAAGGACTGTCCTGGCTTGCATGGTACCACATGCGGTTGGTCTTCTTTCCAGTGAAAATCAGGAGTAAGCTCAGCGTGGTGCTCCTTTAAAGATCAAAATCAAAGGGGGTTATTTGGTGTTGACAATTTATAGCATTCTCTACCTTTGGACCCACCAGTTTCACGTGTTTTTCTGTTCTCACACACAGCAATACTGATGTTATTAGGCTCTTCTAAACATGACTTTATACCAGGCAGCACTTGTGAGTTTTCCACAGAGGACTTTGCTCCTCGTTGCACGGCAGGCTGACTGCCGAGCGGTCCCGGTCTTCTGAGTGCCCATGGCTCTGTGCAGCCAGCCCAAACCTGCAATTCTGCAGTCAGCTGGAGCAGCTCCAGCAGAGCTGTGGTGTTCCATTTGTGTAATTAATACAGCTCCTAAAAAATGACTCTATATCTAAATGGGAGACCATTAATGGCTCCAGGGAGCTCTCAAGGCTCATCTTTATAAGTAACTCTCTAGGTTCCAAAATAAATGCATGGTGAAGCCTTTCGTGTCACCGCAGGGTGACCTTCTCATAAAAGACTCTTCTCTGCCACAGTCGTGATCTCACTTTCTGTCAATTGTTCGTATTTTAGCCCAAGCCTATAAAACTTGGAAGTTAAATGCTTTTTGGCACAGACACGTTTAGTGTGGTGTCATCTTTCAGCAGCATCTGCTTCTGCAAATAGCAGTGATCGATTTTTGTCTTCAGCTTCCTGTTATCGAAATCGTAAAGATATAGTGGTGTGGTTCTTGTGTGGAATTAATAGCAGATCATCTTTGGAAAAGTAACGCTGCTGTTAAGTGCCAAGATTGGCAAAAAGAAATCCAGTTGTGCTGGGATAATTGATTTGGTGTGATGTCTTTCTGTCTCCAGGAGCATTTTTGTCGGTCTTGCTGCATACTTCCTTGGACCCCTACTGAGATCATGGCAGCAACTAAAATTTCAGATGTCTTTGATCTGTATTCCAGATGATTTTAATTTCATACTATGCTTTTTCCAGTTTTTGTTTGTGTGTTAGAAATTTCTATTTTAAACACCAAAACCCAAACCAATATTAAATAAAGATGCAGTGTTACATGTTGACGTGTTGAAATGTACTCAAATTGGTGACTAAATGTACTAAAACTGGTGACTAAGTGTTACATGCATTTGAAAGGCCAGAGGAGACTGCAGGGTTAGAGGCGTTTGACAGCGGGTGTAAAGAGTGTGAGTCCCAGGAGAGCTTGGCTTGGCAGGGACCTCTGGAGGTCATCAACCCCATTCCCTGAGCGATGGCTGGGACCAAGTGCAAGGTCAGATGCAATTAGTTGCTCAGGGCCACGCACAGTCGTGCTCTGTTGCGCAACCCTTCCAGTTATGAAAACTTTCTTCCTTCTGTTCAGCTGAGCTGCCCTTGCTGCATTTCAGGCCCTTCCTCTTGTCCTTTCACTGAAGAGAGTGGGGCTTTTGTGGCCTTTCGGGGTGGGAGGTGGAAGCTAGATCCTCTCCTGCCCTCCCCAAGCTGAACAAACCCCCTTCCTGCCACCCTCTCAGTATGGCAGAGATCCCTTTGGTGTCCCACAGCCTTCTGCTGCAGCCCCCCAGCTGTTCAGTCGCTTGTACTGGTGGGGCTGAAAATCCAGTACTCTTCAGGATTATAAACCATCGCCACCAATTCATGTGCTTCCTTGTCTGTTTCATTTCTGCATGAAAACAGAAGTTAATTTAAGTAGAGCTGGGGTTTGGACATTTCATTAAATCAGTGATGCTGCACTAGGTGGATGTAACTGGTCATTTATAAATACTGCAGTTCTCCGTAAAGTACAAGATGTGGGGAAATGAACATGATTATTTTAAATGACATTCTGAATTAAGCTCTGATATGAGTGAGCAATCTTTAAAAAACTGAAAACAACAGAACTGAATAAACCAATGCACTGGAATGAAACACTTTTGATTTAGGTTTTCTTTTTTTCTAGGAAGCCTGAGTTTCTGAGCCTGAGGCTGGCTGTCGGTGAGCCCTGTATAGATTAGCCTGCGTAGTTACTAATTCTTCTATTTCTGCAAAATTTGTTGGTGTTAAACATTGCCATGGTTGGCCATAACGACTTACTTCCTGCTCCCAACAGGCTGGGCTGCAGCAGAATACAAGGGGTGTATTTACTCGTTCTAAATAAATGTTTTATCACTTTGCAGTAATTGGATTGCTGTTGTATTTCAGTAATTATTCCCAACAGCGAATCTCTTCGGCACTTCGCAGATGTGTTCCATGCCTGACCTTCACGCAGCCTGTCTGAAGGTGTTTTTCTTGATCTAACTCTGTACAATGAGGTTTTTGTTTTTTTAAAAAAGGGGAACTACTGCCAGGGGTAGAATAATTTGTCTTTGCTCCAGTTGTCATGGAGCAAAAATATAAGTACTTCAGTTCATGCTTGAGCTTTTAGCTGACCCTGGAGAGGCAGTACGAGGCAATGCTTTTCCAAAATGCACCGTGACATTTCAGGCTGCGTAGAACCACACTTCTCTCAGTATCACAATCCAAATACCTTGCCAAGGTTTGTCATACTTTGTGGAAATTTGTTCTGTATTTAACATATCTATAGATGAATAATGTCCTAAAGTATCTTATAGCTGACCCAGGAATTCATACACTAGCACAGACAGTCAGAGGATCAGACAGAGCCTGTCAGGGAAGTTCTGGATCACTGGATGGCAATTTTACATGCAAGAATAGTATCTGGTGATTAAATCTTAACGAGTTTCTAGAGTCGCTAATTTTTTTTCCTAAGAGGAAAGCAATGTCCTTAGTGAGGACTGTCTTGTGACAGCCAGCCTGCCTTCTCTGCAAACTCCTGTAGAAGGGTCTCTGTGTTATGCAGACCCCACAAACCAATTAAAGGACAAACCCATCCCCTGCGTGCTTGTCTGAAGTTCTGAACTTTGGCCTGCTTTCTGCAAACGATGGTTTCTGCTTTGCCTAGAACATCTTTCAAGCATGAGTAACCTATTCCAGTGCCTAGACAACCATATTTTATCAGAACAAAGACATGGTACTAGGTATTGTTACAGTTCTTACTTCCTTTACGCTCCCAGGTTTTTGTGAAGCATTTTATCATGAAGAGTATCACAGTGGCGTTAAGTGAGTTGTCTTTAGCTGTGTTTGCAGCTGTCGTGGTCTTGTGGTGCAGCCTTGCTAGAGCATGTTTGCTCTGCAGGATTGATTCTTCATTTAGATTGAGGCTCATTACAAGGTATTAGCGGCAGTAACTGTTATAACTCGCAGAACTGGCTGGTTTTAGGTGTGAGTAGTCTGGGCGGCATCTGATGCTGTGCCGGTCGCACTAGTGAAGAAATCTTCCTTTGGACGTACTGAAAGTCTTTTGGTCTTGACTTGCTGTGGAGTTGAATTTTGTGTTTTCTTCCTGTATTGGTGTTTATGCTGTCCGTGCTAGGAATCAGTGTTTTCATCACTTCCTTCCCCATGGAACGGATTGCCCGGAGAGGCGGTTGATGCCCCATCCCTGGAAACATTTGAGGTCAGGTTGGACCTTGGGGCTCTGAGCAACCTACTGTAGTTAGAGATGTCCCTGCTCACTGCATAAAGGTCCCTTCCAACCCAAAGCATTCTATGATGGTGCTGTCATCATGTTACAGCCCTGTTCTTGGAGCCCACCTCCCCTCCCCAGACAGCACTGGGGCTCTCCTTTGCTCTGGGATCTTGGGACCCTGCATTTCTTCCTTCAGCGATGGAAGCCTGTTTGCCGCGTGGATTGCTAGGTTGGTTTGTGTGTAACAGTACTTCAGTCACAGCAGGGATTTGGATGGTGTGATGGCTGAAGGAAGAACAGCTACGTTGGTGCTCATATCCCCAGTCCCACCAACTACCCAAGATATCTGGGCACCCTATGAGAATTTAGTTTTACTAGCTCGTTGCTGTTCGTGGATCAGCAGCATTCTTCCTTCTCTTTTACCTTCTGCTTGTTCTAAAGAATCATTTAGACAAAGAAGAATGTAAATCTAGTGCTAAAGCTGCGTGATCCTGGCTGTATCCTGTCTTCTCCCATCAGAATGAGTGCACTCTTTGTTATTGGGAGTGGTGCTTGGGAGGTTTGTGAGACTTGCCCATAAAAGTCAAAGTATTTGTATTTAGCAGGTTGTTTTGACTCCCCTGACTTTTTGTACCCTTCCCCATTTCATATTACTCCAAGTTTCTTAAATACATAGTTAATCTATATATCTGGCTTATTCAAGTAATCCACTAAGAAAGCGTGTTCAGAGGAATTAACTTACAAAAAGAGAACTAGGGCAGTGAATTTAAACTTGCTGACTGCTCATAAAAACACAAAAAAGGCTTGCAAGCTAATTAATCCTTTCCACCCAAAAAATGTAGAATTCAACAGCTTCTACCTGAGGCAAGTTATGTGATATTTGTGTGGCAGACGTGGTCTTTGAAAGCAGCGCTTTTGTACTGCTGCGTTCATTAATATAAAGAGGAGTTTCTGCTTGAAAAACCATGCTGTTTAGTTTTGGAACTTCCTGTATTTTGCAGTGTGCACAACCTAGCTGGGATGACAAAAGCCCCGGGCTCTCTAGTTGGTATCGGTTTGATTGCAGCATTCAGTGCATGGAGCTCGGTGACCTGGCAATGTGCTTTCATGGGTGGATTGCAGGTCTGGGGGCCAAGGCCTCCAGCATCATGACCTCTCGTGTGGTGGGCTTTAAGCTTCCCTTCTCCAGTTTTCTCACTGTACAGTTAGTTTTACAATTGAAAAGCTGCTGGAAAAATAGTGCTTTAGCAAGTACTTTAGCAGTACTATGTGATTTAGTGTGTGCTAAAAAAATGAAATCACTTTTGGGCATGATGTGAGGCTGTGTAACTGAAAATATATTTTTTCAAAACAACTGGGTTTTTTTATTATTATTATTTTTAATATTTCCAGGGAGAAATGAAACGATGCAGCCAGCCAAACCATCATTCCTGGAATATTTTGAGCAGAAGGAGAAGGAGAATCAAATCAATAGCTTTGGGAAGAATGTGTCTGGCCAGACAAAAATTTCATCTGATTGGAAAGTACCACAGGATGGAGACTACGAATTTGTAAGTCTATACTTTGAAATTCAATCAGTGTGACAATCTTTAAGAGTTTTAGTCAGAGCTGCTATAAGATTATTTCTTGTCTTGACAGACTAATGGAAACTTGAGGAGATTCTAATTGCTAATGCATTTGGATAGGGCATTTTGAAAGACTCATTTTGTGTAGGTATGTCTCGGTAATCATAACCAGTCACTTGCTGCGTACTGTCCTTGTGTAAAAGCAAACGAACGAACAAAAAAGCTTGAGGACACAAACGTACAGACTATCTTGCTTTACTTCCCTGCTGTACATTTCAAACAAAAACATAGAATTCCAGATGGCAGTTGGAAATGCAAATCCTGACTGTGTGGTGTTTGACAAAGGACAGCATTAGAACACTGAATTCCCTTGGTTTTTCTTCAGCTTTGGTACTGGGTTTTGTTTTATTACATAAACCTCGAGCTTGTCTGGATTTCTCTTTCAAATCCTCAATTTCAGTATTCCTAACCAAGGTTCACGTGCTCAGAATTTTCAGGAACTTTTCAGGAGTCCAAAGAAAGATCTATTATTCATCAGTTTGATTTAATTTTTTTATGAGGATGGAAAATTTCTGGTTTGAGCTCCAGATGCCAGGAGATAAGCGCTCTGCTGAACACCCTTCCCTCTGCTGCATTTTCTATTGCTGATCCTTCACCACAAGCACCTTTTGCTTTCAGTGTGTTGCGGGCCCTCGCGATGTCGGTGTGTGTGCCTGTGGTTCAGGCTGCCACGCTGCATTCGTGGAGATTCACTCCACCTTCACAAAGGGGTGTGGAAAGCAAAATCCCTCTGCCAGTCATGGCTCGAGGAGATGCTGTACTTTGAGGCTGGAATAATAGCTGGAGCCTTTCATTCTGTCTGTACAGACTGACTAAGCTACTGCTGTTACATGTATTTGGTTGTCTTTGCTGCATTCCATCTCTTGCAGCCCTGTGCACTACGTTACGTTTAGCTTGAAGGTTTAAAGTCTCTGCATAAATATGTTTTGCAAAAATAACCTTCAAGCTCTGTGTGTGCGACAGAGTCTGGGCCAAGCACAGGTTTCCAGTGGAGTCAGGTAGTTCGTTTCTCATTCACTTTACATGCTGTAGCTTAATTTAATGAGAAACAAGTATTTTTCCATGGGTGGTATTTCCCAGGAAAGATGGGCTGATTTGGAGTATCTTAGAAGGCTTTTGTAGACCGTGGAAGATGGCCCAAGGGAAAATTTGCTGTAATTATTTTACTTTCTAATTTGGTTGATAACAAGTTTAGCAATTACTCTCATTTCCCTGGAGTGGGCTGTATTCTACCCTGCGCTCGGGAGCTGTAGGTGCACTCTACACCCAGTGAGCGGCACAGGCAGCCCAGATGCACAAGGAAAGGTCCAGCAACCGGGACCTACAAATATTTTTAGAATGTGCAGAGCTACTGTTTGACACGCGTGTGCCCTTGTTTACTGATCTCCATTAGTACTGAAGTATTGCCGGGCGCGTAGATCACCAGTGCGCTGCCAGCAATAAAAGCCAGTAATAAATCGGGTTTTGGGTCACCTTCATGTAGTAATTTCTACAAATTTCACTTCTCAGCTCTATGTATTTCTGTAGTTCAACCGTGTATGAATATACCCACCTGTCTTGCATGCAAATTTTGTAACAGAACTGCTTCCTTTTCTGTAGGATAAGAAAAATGCTTGAAAGAAACCTTAATAAATACATGTGGGTATTTATCATCTGAGGGTTGGTAGCAGTAACCTTGGTGTAACGTGTTTAAAGACTTAAAGCTGGGTGGGTTTTTTTCCCATTTAGCTAAAAATGGATCAATTTGATGGCTAGTTATGGGTCACGTTTAGTAATTGAAATACATTCATTAGGAGTATCAAGTACGTCTGTCCTCGACTCGCCTGCAGCTAGAACTTATTTCCACATTGTCAAAGTCAGCAGGTTTGAGCAGAGTTTGTTTGTAGAGTTTGCAGAGATGAGATGAGATCAGTGAGATGCTGGGTGAACACGAGTTCCTCCTGGGCCATAAGAAATGATTGAAATATTATTGCTTTGTGCTGCTGCAGACTAGATAAATATGCCTTCTCTTCCGTACTCCTCTCCATCCTGTGTGTCTAGCACCCAGAGCCTCCTGTCCTCCAAAAAAAGGGGCAGTATTACATCACAGAAGATTTTTGCTCTTTTCCTCGGTGTCAAAACCCTTTGACCTTTTCTTGACTAACATTGTTCCTCTGAAGCAGGCAAATAAGACACTCTTTAAATGGCAATGGCATTGTGAAACAAGAGATAGTCAGCCACATCTGCCGCAGGAGATCCTGTTCCTGAAGGTGATGAAGTCCGTTCCTCCCAAATGTGGTGCTCTGTGTGTGTCCTGTTGTGGTTGGAGGTGCCATAAACCCAGCATATTTCCAGCCTTGCATTTCGGAGGTCAAAGTTAAGTGATGGGACATGCCCCATGGTGTTCATGTTTATCCCCACTCGTGTCTGAACAAGGATCTCTGGAAAGAGTTAAGCAGTGCTTCATTACAAAAAATATTTTCAAGAAGATTATGATTTATTTAACATGGGCAGGAAAATACCAATTATGGGCAAAAATTCTTGCTTTTAGGAAGAGTATTACAAACTGGAATACAGAAATGCTGTGGGGACAGGCTGTAAATGGGCAGGCTGTGCTGTAATCAGATCTCAATTTTTGTAGTTGAATTTAATTTTACCAGTGAATATTAGTCACATACTATTGCACAGACAAATTAATAACGCTAGGAGATTTATTTAGACAATGACATATGCTTTTTTCACTTTAATCTTTCAGTACTACTGTAACATGCAGCAAAATGAGTTGTGCAGTGTTTCCTTAGACACAACTAACCCTTTGGTTATTCCTGTTTTAAAAGCTCTGAGCAGGTCAGTATTCCAATACCACTTGTGGCTGAAGTGGGATCATTTGGGTTTTTATTCTGGCCAAGTTTGAAAAGCTTCCAGTCTTGCCAAACCTATTGTAGCACATATTTGTGGATCGTGCTGTCAGTAACGCTGTGTGTTATATCACTAATCGTTTTACTGATAGCCTATTTTGTTGGTGGATTAGCAGCTTCCAGTCACTCGTGGCTTATGGTAACTGGGATGGCACTGAAGCCTTTTCAGTTTTATGTCCTGAGTGTGGTTTCACTGGTGACAGTGAGAGGCAGTAGTGCCCCTGTCAATCTTGAACTTTGCTATCATGATGCAACTGCTGGGTTTTTTAATACCTGTAGTGTGAAGCTTCACTTTTGCTGAAACTCTGATTCGTAATTGTTCATGTATCAACGGATCTCTGCTAATTAAGTATCTTCGGGGCTTGTTTTGGATATGGAGTCAAGTAGGACCGGAACTCTTAGCAGATGCTAGAGCAAGAATACCGCAGGACATCAGGTCTTTCCACAGGCTTTACTCAAGGAGTTAAAGCCAGCTTTGCTCCAAGCCCTGTTTGATTCCAGCACCTCTGTATCTGCCAGCTGCTCCTGGCCTGCATAAGGTAGCCTGTTGAGAGCTTAATTCGTGCAGACACTTCCACGTTGCCTTTAGCTGCTCTTGCTGCCAGTGCTTCGCTGGAAGAACAGCAGGTGATAGCCGAGCTTTTGAAGGAGAGCATTGCCGTTCACCCGCAGGACCTCCGTGGAGAACTGCAGCCATCAGCAGCCGTTTTCTGCCCTGGTGATCTCCATCCTGCTCCTGCAGCTCTGGCAAGGAGGCTGATGTTCAGAAACAAGTTTATGTCTCTTTCCTAGGAAGTATCCTGCTACCTTTTGGGAAGGCCTTGTTTTGCATGTGTCTGCCACATCTTGGTGAATCAGACCTTTCTTGTTCCTACAGTTACCAACAGCCAGGAGTTTTGGGTCTTTCTCGTTCACCATATCCGTGAAATTGTCAATGTTTGCAGAAGTAGGAGCAGGAGACATGGCAAAGTTCCCATCTTCCTGTGGAAAGACTGTGGAAGATGGCTGTTGTCATGGCCTTTCTTTGCAGGTTCACCACGGTTCAGTCTGCTGTGAGCAAACCCGTGTTTCAGGTCTTGTGTTTCTGTGCTGCGAGCGCTGTTCTCTGCACTGGCTCATCTTTTTAGCTCCCTTTGGGAAGCATCTCATTGTCTGCTGATGGGAATTCTTCTGATAAGGAGTGATCGGTGTGATTTCCCACAGGTCCCAAACAGACTTTATCACTTTGCAGTGCACAGTGTCATTTCTTTCTCTGCTGCTGAGCAAGACTGTCCTGCAAGCTGTAAAACTCTTGCTCCCCAAATTTTTACAGGACAAAAAGAGGAAGGAGAAGCAGGAGCTGATAGTTGCCTCTAACTGGGGGAGAATGCAGGTGCTGCTCAGCTGCTCCTTTTGCCAGGGCTGCACAGTCAGAGCCCTCATGTACAAGCAATAGCTCCTGTCTCCACCTCGCCATCTCCTAGACAGAGATGGACAGAGGAGGAAGGACTGGAGGAAGGGCTGGGTTCGATCCGACAGCTACAGATCTCTTTCCAGTAACCCGTTGTCTAACCTGTTGCTTCCAGAGTGCGTGGGTCACACCTTGCTGTTGATACTGGACTTCTCTGTGGATTGTGCTCCCCAAAATGCTGTGATTTTGAAATGAGGCATCTTTGTTTTACAAGCGGCTGTAGACAACTTACTGAGGTGTTCAGGTGCTCCAGTGTTCCTCTTCCTTAGTCCTGACAGGGGCTCCATGGAGCAGGAAGCTGTAGGAGCTGGATGTTCATCAAGCCAATGGACAAGGGAGTGAGCGATAGGAACATCTTTCCCACTTGCAATTGCAGTTTGTTCAGATAAGAGACAAAGCAATAGTCTGGCAAACTGTTGAAGTAAAACATCAAGAAAGCATTTAAATTTTAATAAAGTCCAGTTTCTAAAAGTATATTCACATCTTCTGGAGTTCATGAACTATCTGCGCTGCAGGAGTTGGTATCACAACTGCAGCCTTCTTTAAATAACTGTATGTCTTTTCATACTTCCTTGATAGGAAACCATGCTATTTTTTGTGTCTGTCTGTAAGCAGGTTCTAGCCAAAGCTTTTAAGAGCTACTGCTTAGATCTTTCTTGTTTGCAAGTGTAATGTAAATGAAAGCAAGCCTTCCTCTTACCTGAGTGGAGGTATAAATCTTTTTCTTTTAGTAAAGAAAAATACAGTTTTCTGTTTACTGAGACAGTGTTTTGTGACGCTGCTGTCATCTGGGATATACTGGTTTTTATTAACATCCTCATTTCTATGCTTTTATTTAGTAGTTTGAAACATTGCATTGGAAACAGATTTTAAAATAAATAAGTAAAACCATTTTAGCAGCAGAGAAGGAAAATGGGTTAGCCTTCAGCTTGTTCAGTTGAACAAATGGCTCATGATTTGCAGGGAAATCATGAATGCAAATCCTCTTTGTTAGACAAATTAGGTATTGGTGAGATAGCAAGAGATTGAGGTTCTTACTGAAAAGTTTATAGAAAGCTTAGTTCTTTCAAAGCAAGTCAGATCACATTAGGATCATCCTGTAGTTGAGAGTCTGGTGGTAGACACCAGCCTGCCAGTGCCTGCAGATCGGTGTCTGCTTCTGCAGCTCAGGGGTGGGCCAAGTGGTAAGAATGCCAGCCACGATGGATCGCTGCAGTCCAGACAGGGCCGTGCAGTGACAGATGCAGGCTGCAGCTCTCCTGCTGCTCAGCTCTCCTGCTGCTCAGCCCTGCCCGCAGGCTGCCGAAGCCGCAGCTGCTACCTCATGGAGTTACGGCTCTTGCATCGCCCTGCTGCTTCCCCTGCACCACTGTAGAGCGACTGCAGTTAAAACCACTCAGCACAGAATATTTCTTCTCCCAGCTCAGGACCGTGGTGAGGAGTGGCTGCACACTGGAAGCATCTGTTTCCTTCATTTGGAGTGATTTATAGGGAGGAACTGTTAGAGGGCCGGTGATTTATTGCTTATCAATAACAGTAAACACGTTCTGCTTTACAATGACCAGAGCGTTTAATTTATTGTATTCTGTCTCTGAAGGTGTCATTTGTCTTGTGAACAGCTCGTTGTCTACCAGTACCTGGAACATTCAATGTCTTTGGTTTCTCTTGAACATCTATTTGGATAGCATTTATTAGCAATCTAATATTGATGCTTTATAGCTTTACTACCTTTTGTCCTTCTCAAAGTTCAATCGATTAAAAACTTGGGAGTATTTCCTGTGAAGTTGCAGTCTTTGAAGGTGACGGCAGGCTGAATAATTGGCTCTCACTTTGTTGGCATTACTCTTTGAGCCTTTTCTAGCAGTAGGAGGAATCCATGCTGAGGATACATGCATAAGGCAGATGCTAGAAGAAAAGTACTTGCATTTTATGGGTGAGCTGCTGTTGTGTGACCCTTTGTAGTTTATCATTTTATAGTGTTTCCTGACTGCTGTGCTCTCTGAGCTTCATCTTCTTTTTACTTCTGTCATTTAAGCAGCTTGGTAAAGATACACTAATCCTTCAGTTCCTCCTTTCTGCCATTCAAATTACTCAAGTGAATAATCCGAGCTGGTTACTAAGACTCCAGAAAGTCTATCTACTTGGGCAGGAGCGAAAAAAGCTTTGTTACCCTGCACACTCACAGGTCATTTAAATGGGAGTGTTTGAAAACCAGGTAATCTTGAGAATCCTGTTGAAGTTGTTATGAAACTTGCAATATAATCTTTCTTTTCTAAGAGACAAAGTTTCTCTGACCCTTGTGTGATGAGTGAAGGTTGATTATTCCAGAAATTCATAGGAATACGTGTAGTGTTGCATAGAAGGAAAAAAAAAATTGGTTCAAGTACAGCTTTTTTCGATAACATTTTTCTGAGACTAAACCAAACACTTTGAATGAATCTTCAGGGATTTCGCTGTCCAAAAGTTTCTTCCCTTCATCTATCATGAACTCTTATTCCAGCTACCACTGGGAAAAGGAAAATTACTTTTCAGGCACGGGTTTCTTTCAGTAGTCTTACTTTGATTGTAAAGTGAACTGATTTGCTGGGACATTCATCAGTGTGAGATAACAGCAGACCTGGGATGGCTGATAGGCATTGCTGTCTGGGTGCTGTGGAACTAGGGCAGATTCCCAGTTGGGGAACAAATAAACTCAAGATAACTTTGTTTGTGCTGTGCTGAATCTAAAGTTTCCTTCCAGTGGGAGAGCATTAAAACCATAATTGTTTTGAGGGGGGAAAGCCAGACTCGAATAAACAGAATATTTTTTTCCTGACAACAGGAAGCAGTCCGGAACAGACAACTAGTACTTCCCAAACCAGAAATCATACCCCGATGGTATCTCCTGCTAATTGAGGAAGATCTTGAAGTAAAGCATAGTACCTAGATGTAATTTCGACTGAAGTATGATTTATAAAGAGAGACGAGTTTTTATGATGTTTTATTCATTGGTTTTAAATGTCACCTGTCTCGATTCATAACACTGATGTCCCTTAAATGGATTTCCTTTTTCTGCCTTCAGCCATCTGCTAAGAATTTTTAAAGCTCTGCTAATTGTTTGTTTCTTTTGAACATACTAAACGTGCTGAAAAGGTAATGCTTTTCCCAGCAAATACTTTTAACTTTTGACATCTTTATTAAAGGAAAAATGGTTCATTTTGTCACCTTGTAATCAAACAGAGTAATTTTAAAAATAAGCCCAGGAACAGCTTGCTTTTCTCTCTTATTGTTTAAGTGGTCTGAAATCCTCTGTAACATCAGCATGAGGAAGATACTCTGAACCTCCCTGCAAACCTGCACAGCTGCTTCGAACCACCAGTGTGACTTGCAGCAAGCTCTATGTATGCAGATTTTATAAACCTTTCTAAACTGCCTTATAACAAGAACAAAAAAAGCAAACAGAAGATGCCACTTTGATTTTTAAATTGGTTAGCAGTAGTTGAAATTGAAAAAGGTAGTTCAGTGGTTTGACTCTCGTATCTGTTGCGGAAGAGGATGGGTTTCTGCTGTCTTCATCTGGGAACAGGGTCAGTGTTCACCACCTGCTTTCACTTTGGTGCATCCTGACATTGATCGCCAAGCACTTACTGCCACAACTTGCTGTCAAAATTTCATTTTTGCTTTTTTTTTTGTATATAACAGGCCTTCTGTGACGTAAGGCTTTTAAATGAAACCTGCGGTGAGTGGGAAGTAAAATGAGTTGCTGTTGTTTGTGTTGAATTGCTTAGGTCATAGCCCTTAATGGAGACTGAAATAATGTAACCTGAAATCAACTTTAGGTGAGAGCATTGAGACTTGTAAACTCAACATCCTGGGCTGTCTTGGAGGCCCCTTTCCTGCTGTAGCATTTAATCAGCCGAGACGTTGACTGGAAGTTTTGTGGATGAACTGAATAACGGACAGGAAGAGCTTCATCCTGCGTCTTTGATCGTGGGACTTGTTCCACTGCTGCTGGGTAGCTAAGGGCAGGCTGCAGCGTGCATTTCTAGCTTGGGAGAAGGGAAGGAGGAATTAATAACTGAAGGTGTGACATTGGAAAAATCTCTGAGCATTCAGAATTCTTTAGAAAACCTGCTTGAGCCATGTTATGCCTTGAAGTCTGTTTTCAAGGCTGAGTGTGTTCTTGGCACAGCATTTCCCATGAAGAAAGAACGCTGCTGCTCAAACAACTGCTATAGAAATGCTTCTAGAACCTTCTTGCAACTCGTTTGTTGGTACGAATATTTGTAAAGGGTAATGTAGCTTAAAAAGACAAGCTTGTCCATGGTTTTCCTCATCTGTAGCAAAAAGCGCTCCTTTTGGGGACTCTTTGCACTAGGAGCCTAATGCAGCTGCTCTGGATTGCCTCTTGGAGGATGGAGGCTCTGGACCGTAAGGGAAAAGCCCGGGGATAAAGACTCCATCAGGCCTCTGAACACTTCCCAGGGGACTGAGTCTCGTCGGGACGAGTGCCTGAAATGATGTACTTGTGGAGGAGCGAACTCGCCTCAGCTCTGGCTCTCAGACCTGGAGCATTTGCCTTTGTGCACCCACTTCTATTACCATAAAACCTGCAGAAAAACTGAGATGTTGCTTATTGCCAGTGTTATTTGGTGTGTGTGATTACTGGGTGTCTCCGTGCTTACCTCAGCAGGAGGCTTTGCAGGGGGGAGTTTCCTTGTGTGTGAGGTGCGTTTAAGGTCCTGCTCATACAGAGGAGGTACTGGAGTTTGCAGTTGGCTATGTTGCTTCCGATAGCCAGGGTTGTTTCAATAACCTCAGTGACCAGATGGCTTGAAAACCCAACCTTTGGCCTTCAAGAAAGAGTGAGAAAGAGTACTCTAATACACAAAGCCTGGCACGGTCTGAAAGGAATGGTATTCAGAAACGTAGTGCTTAATTCCTTCTTTTTTGTGACTTACCAGCATGCAGGATCATTACAAAAAGATGCCCGCCTTGCGTGGCGAGGCGTGCGGGTTCACGTGACGTGGATTATATGGAGATGGTTCACTGTTCCAAAAAATATTTGTCTCCGAGATACTAAACATATGCCCGTGACTTTAAAGATGACAGCCTCTCCCATGGTCATGCAGCTATTCATTTTTCAAAATGCCTTGGAAATCTCTGTAGTTCAGTCTTTCCTCAGAAAGCTTTTAATTCTCTCTCCTTGCCTTCAAATTGCTGCCATTGCTTCCTCTCCCTTAACGAGGAGGGCAGGCAGCGCAGAGCCAGACCAGGGTTTTGCAGCGAGCCTCGCTTTTGGGTACTCAGGGTAGGAAACAAACCTGGAAACAAACTGCTGGAGTCAGAAATAAATGGGGAAACTGGTAAGGGAGATAATCTTAAGCCTTAAAAACTGAAACTGCATGTCTTAAGCCTTCGTTGTGTGTTACAGATGTAAGTCTGCAGACTTCTTGCAGTCTTCAGATAAATTAATGATGCTCGTAAACCAGTAGCAAGCCTCTCACTCCACATCATTAATGGAAGCCTGTATTCAGATACTAATTTAGTGTTAACTAATTGGTTACCACTTCGGTTACTTTTGTGCTTTCTGATAATAGTACACTGAGCAATATTGTAGGAAGGAATCTTTCTACTGCAGGTATTCTTACTTTTGCTTCTTCGGGAGTTCTGCTTTATTCGGGATAAGTGATCCTGAATAAATAAATTGCTAATCCTGAGGTGAATAGAGCAAGGGAGAGAGGGGAAAGGGTATGTCGCATTGGAAGGAAGCTCTGTTATAGGTTAATGTACCTTTCTTAGCAGAACTTAGTTACTCAGATTTGTAGAAGATTGTATTTGGTTTAAAGGAATCAGCATTTTCTGACAGATTGCTTTCCTTTAAAAAAAAAAAAAAACCACATTGGTCAGCTGTGTGCTTTACAGTTGATTTGTGCAGCTAGCCAGATCTTCAGAGCCCAATTACATGATTTATTTTAGCATGTCCAGAGGTATTTTGGTACTCTTACTTAAGAAAATTAAAGTATAATCTCTTAAAGAAGGAAAAACAACCTCTGAGTTTTTCCTTAATCAAATCTCTGACAAGCGTTTTTATAAGCAAGTGATGCTCCTTTTTTGTTCTTACTTTTTTTTTTGCTTGTCCAGACAGGCTGACCTTTTAGCTTAGTTCTAATTCAGTTACTGAAAAAAAAACAGTGAGATAACTTTCTCTTTGTGGTTACAGGATTAGTCAGACACTTTCCAAGTCCCTGAAGGATTTTAAGGTGTGGAGTTCTTGAAGTTCAGTGCTGTAGGATAACACTGACACCATTTGTCATTTCCTTTGTTTAGATGAAGTGCATATGGTGCTTGGGATGATTTTGAAAGTGAGTAAGGTTATTCATACTCATAATTGATACTAAGGCTAAAAAAAGAAATTTAATCTTGGAGCTCAGAAGATTAAAAAGAACAATGCATTTTAAAAAACCTTTTTATGGCCGCTCCTATCAGCGAGTAGCGCTTCAGATGGGTTTTCTTCCTTAATATACCCTCAGCATTGTGCAGAAGATAATAAAACTCCAGCATGCTGTTATGGTTGTGCTGACCATAACACCGGAGCGTTCTTGAGCCTTTTAGGGATTACAGTAAGGATTAATAAAGTGTGATTCTTGGCTAAAAGCCACCCAGGGATGCAACGTGTCTGATGCAGGCTGTGATGTTCCCACTACTGTACAACCTTGTCTGCTCTGCACAATCGCTGTGTGCTTGTGTCTGGGTAGACAGAGTGGCCAGGGAGATCTGGGTGTTTGCTATAATCCTCTGAAATTAGTTTCTGTACTGGGAATTTTTTGATGTCTTGACAACAGCCTCCCTGGTTCTTACAGGCTTTTGAGAAATGGAGGAGAACCTCCAAGCTGTGGGAAGGGTGAGAAGGCAAAGTGAAGATGCCTCTTAGCTGGCTGGCAAAGGAGCAGTTGTGTGTCTAAAGGATGCGTGTGTGTGTCTCTTCCATCACCATCACAGGAATTAACTACTGAAAGAACGCTTGAGGAAGGACTTTGCTGAACCATCAGGATCAAACATGATGGGTCTGACTATACCGTGAAATAAGAGATAGTTGAGCAATAAAACTGGCAGTTCTAGATGGAGAAGAGCAGTGCCCTCAGCAGCCAGTGCCATCAGCACAGTGGTACTGGTGCTGTGAGCAGCAGTGCCCTGAGTGGAGGGGCAGCTTCCCGGGAACGCATCAGGCTGTGATGGTGTGGCAGCTTGAGAGAAGCCTTGCTAAGCTGCGGGAGGCCTTGGCAGTCGTCCTTCCTGCAGATACAGGACGGAACGAGGTTTCCAGTTCAGACGTGATCTCCCCAGTGTGTCTGGCAGGGAGCAGGGTAGGAAGGAGAAGGGCACACGTTGCCTTCCAGTAATTCTGTAGGAATAGTATCAGATATGCTGGTCTGGTATCACGTGCCTTTATTTTAATCAAATAAGCAGAGCTACACATGAAATAACTCAGGTCCTTACTGGCATTGTAGCAGTGACATGTTTCACTTTCAGTAGCCGTAAAACTCCACGTTTGTGAAAGCAAGATAGAGCCAGCCC
This sequence comes from Buceros rhinoceros silvestris, assembly GCF_000710305.1. Lineage (NCBI taxonomy): Eukaryota > Metazoa > Chordata > Aves > Bucerotiformes > Bucerotidae > Buceros > Buceros rhinoceros. The sequence goes on along the minus strand of NW_010397505.1, from coordinate 26,963 downwards.
CACCACCTCGTCTGAGGCAGCCTGGGTCTCCTCTGAGAGGACTCGCTTAGAATACTTTCCAGTTTGGCTAACCCTAATGCCGGGTGGGTGTTAGTGTCCATCCTTCCTCCGCAAAAGGCGATGATGTGATTGTGCTCGTTTAACTGTTTCAGCTGCTTGACTTGCACTGACTGAAGCTGACTTGGCCTCGAGAGCATTTGATGTTCTGGTTGACAGCTGTTCTTTCTTTGTGGATATTTGTCTGCTGTCCAGATGAGGTGGCCTGAAACAGCTGTCTCCAGATGTGCCCTGCACACAGATCCCGTTCCCTTGCTTCAGGAAGTTCGAGCCGCAGTGCTGTTGTGATTTGTGCTGGATGCCGCAGCCCATGATGTGTTTTGCTAGCACATTGCCTAAATAATTAAGATGCATTAAAAGCAGAAGCTTGTGCTGCTGAGGCTTATTTTTCACATCCTTTGAAAGATTAATATCTGTGTTTTTAATCTTGCATGAAATCCCACAGCGAGTGCACTTCATCCATGGCTTTCATAACAGTGAGAAACTTCACTGACATGCTGCTGCTAAAAACAGGGAAAATCAAGATAATTAATATTTGTGTAGGCACTGGGGCTTGTTCTGATTTGCTGTAGCCCCTCTGTAGCATGGCTTCTTGACGGGCTTGTGAAGTTGGAGGGACCTGACAATCACGATGAAAAGTGGGTGGTTAGTGCCTGTAGGTTCTTAGATTCCTGTGTCCCTTGCATTGGACAGCTTAGAGTGAATAAATAGTTAATGCCTGCTCATACATTACATCAAGGTCTCCTTATGCTAGAAGCATAAATGAGAACAAGGCACTTAATTTTTAGATCAGTGATTGAAAGTCTGCCAAATGGTATTGAGCCAGCATTTCAGGAAAAATGCGAAGGAAAAAATGGGCTGCTATTCCAACAGCAATTTACATCACCGTTTTCAGGACCTAAAGTCTGGAGCGCTGCTTAGCATGAGAAATCACCCTCTACATTTAATTTTGGCCAGAGAAATTGGATGCTTTTTTTGCTGGTTTAAAAAAAAGTGCATAGTACTATTCAGTGGTCTGTTCCCTCAGAGTACGTTTGATGGGAGCATTTAACTGATCCTGTGTTTAACCAGCTCTTCAAGTTACAGAAGGCAAATTCCAGAATAATCTCAGTTCTTACACTTGTCAGAGCTCACATTCATGAATCCTTGAGATTTGACACCTCTCTCTCCCTAGCTCGTGCTCTTCTGCAGCACCCGTGCAGTCTTGCAGGCTGAATTATGCTCCAAGGTGGTTGCTACAAGTAATTGCAGCAAGTGGTATCTGGTAGGTGATCACCTCCCAAAAATAAAACCCTGCTCAAGGAGATGACAGGAGAAGAGTTCAGGAGTTGAGGTGGAGACACATCAAAGTGATCTGCAGGATCCTGGAGAGGAGTATTGGCGTTATCGGCAGGGAAGTGTCTTGACAGCATTGCTGCCAGCCCAGGTCGGGTGAAGCAGGTCAACGGGCCTCTTCCGTGAAGAGCCTCCCTTCCCCGAGGACATCTGAACTCTTAATAGGCTGTTTGTAGGGGCTCTTTCCTGCTTGTCAATGGTATGCATCCACTTCTGATGTCGTGTGGTGATCAGTAGCCTCCTGTGAGGGGCTCTCTGCTGCCATATAATTGGAGACCTGGTTGGTTGGTTTTGTTTGGTTTTTCCAAAATTGTCCATTGCTGCTAAATTACAGTGGGAATAATTTTCATTATCTTAAGCAGCAAAATCCTGTTTGGCAATTAGTGCTTAGTGTAGCTTGGATAGGTTGTTCTCCAAACGAAGTTTTCTCAAGCTACATTTAGATTTTGCCTGTCTAAATACACACAAGTAAATGAGTTGTGCTCCCTACCAACTTGTTTCTGGGTGTTTTGAGTTTCTTTAGGGGGCTCTCATCACTGGGCATGCAGCTGAGAACTGTTAGATTGCCGTGTAAAACTAGGCAGAAGAGAAGACAGAACAACAAAAGCTATGCTAAATAGACAATTAATTTGTTTTTTCTTTAGTTCCCATCTAGCTCATATCTTTTCCACTAAGAACTTGTTTCCCTGTGTAGCGTGGGAAGCTGCAATTTTATTACTTCTGTATTTTAGTCTTCAAACTCCCACTGCCCCTTATGAAGTGATAATTGCTAAAGCCAGTTTTTCTACAGGCTATTTAAAACTTAAGTTTGACATCGGGTTATGTTGAGCAGTAAATGCCACCTGGAATATCTGGGTGAAAGGCAGACCAGTTGCTGCAGCTGGGTGTTTCCTTTCGAAAAAGACACAGGTTGAGGTGGGAGGATATTCAGAAAACACTCTGTGTGAGCGTGGGGAAGATAAGCCTTCAGACCCACAGAAATTATGGTCGAAGGATATGACTAGAGGGCTCAGGAAGGAGAGAACCACTTCCTGATGTTATTTGTAGGATTTGCTGTAGTATCAAGCCTTGAAAATAGCCTCCTTCTGCAAAGCTGTTCAAATGCTTCCACTGCGAGGAAATAACCCCATCTCACCTAAGTCATTTATATTCCTATTTTCTTCCACAGGTCAGGGTTCCTCTGTGCATTTAAAAGATGATGGCTGAACAACTTCATTCCTCCCTGGAGATGGAGGATTCATGCTTAACATAAGCTTCAGGACTTCTAAGACAGTATCTGAAAACAAAACCCTCATGGCATAAAACGGTGCAAAGGCACAAAGAAAAAGCTTTGTGCTAAATCTAGGGATCAGATACGGTGTCAGCAAGTAAAAAGAAAGTTGCAAGAGGAACACATTTTTCACTTGCCCCAAGATAGTATGGTTTTGATTCCCATGCAGCCGGTGAGTTAATATTCTGCCAGAAGTCTTCATTGGGGAAGAAACGTGTGAAAGCTGCTGGGAAACAACTCGTTTCTGTTTGATGCTCATAATTCATGCAGCAAGAGGATTTTTCTGTCAGTGTTTTAGATAGAGGAGCAAATAAGAACGATAGCTGAAGTGACTCATCGTATTCTTGTAGGTAGTGCAGACTGGTCTGAGTCAGTGGTGACCTTATGCTGCTGAAGGGCTGTGCGGGACCAGAGGAGTCTGCAAGGTCCCAGACTGGTCAGGCTACCGACCCCGCTGTGGGAAAACTAACGCTCTTCAGTGCAAGGACTGAGGGTACCCAGAGAACTGTGATAAATCATTTGCATTGGCTTCGAATTCAAGAAGTTTTCACTCTTCGGGGTTTTTATTTGTATTTCTTGGGGACAGGGAAGGAGCTGAGCTAATTCTCCAAGCTTTGTGTTTTACCGGAGATCTTGTGTGAAACATCAGTCTGGCATGATCCATTTAAAAATACTGTGGCAGGCTTTTAGACTGCTTCTTGCTCAGGACAGAACTGCATAGGTACAAATTTCAGACCACGGTGCCCTTGACTATCAAACCTGTGGCTGTGTCTGATGTGTCTGCAGAGAGCCTTTATTTATTCTCCTTTTGCTGCTTAGGTTCATTTACATTCAGTAGAATATCGCGTCGCAGTGACACTTTACCTGACTGTAACAAATGCAAATGGTATTTTTTTTCTTCCCTATTTTTAAAGTGCTGATTTGAAACAGCAGCAACTGAGAAGCAGTTTGCTGAGGTGAACATTGTTCAGCAAAGTAGTTATCAGCAAGTCTGTCTGAGATGCTGGCAAAGGGGTGTCATGAATAGCTTATAAATCTCCTTGAGGAAGAAATTGTAGATCAGCTGATCTGTTCCTGATTTGTCTGTCATTACTGCATATGCATGGAAAGGCTGTAGGTTATGTCCTTCTGAAGGATGTAATTACATGCATTCTTCTGAATTATATAGCAGAAATCATCCGTGTTAAAACAGGGTGTTGCTGTCAGTGGTATCTGCAGCCTGGAGAACAACAAACATGGCATGGCCATGGGCGAGAGGCTTTCAGGTGAACACGTGCACCTCTGACCTTTGTCTCTGGTTTGGCATTAAGTTAAGATCATTTTCAAAAGCTTGAGTAAGAATACAATGGTTGATCAAATGATTAAAAATTAGATTTCTTCACATACAACCTTTCTTGAACAGTCTCCCTGTGCCACTGTCTCTTCCTATTGACAAATGAGTTTGACCAACCTTAGAACAAGTATTTTCTATCAGCCTTTACAGCTGAAATGAGATTCCTTCCTTTTAAAAGTTTGTCTTAGCTATTTGATGACTGTGGACAAAAATAGACAGCTTTTACAAAGACACTTAGACGTCTTACGACAGGAGAAGTGAGAAGGAAAGGGACAGAGCCCATGGCTAAAACCAGCTCTAATTGCAGCCATTCAGCTCTGAGACTTTACCCTGAGTAACAGTCTGTCATGAGATGCTCTGTCCTTGTCCTTCTTTTCTCATTTTGCTGCTGGCGTTTCGCTAAGAGAACGATGTCAGCGTCCCCCGAGTCTGCCGCTGCAGACGCAGCTATGCTACAGTTTGAAAACTTCATTTCTGGGACAAAGCCTGTCCGTGGCACTGGCCTGCAGTGAAGTGGAGGCCATCTCGTTGTAAGCAGTTCTGGTGTTTCTTTCTTTTAATGATGTGTTTGCATGTGGAAGGACGAGCTGAGTGATAGCCCAGGTCCCAGGGCTCGTGTTGCCCTCCGCCTGAAGCACAGCGGGAGCAGAGGACTAGGTGAGGGCGCTTGGCTCTCATTAGCCCTTGGACGCCTGTCAGTCTCTGAACATCATCTATGGTGAGCAGTCACGTTCTGGACCTTTCACTAGCGTTGCCCTTTGGCTTCTCTGCCTCTTTGAGGAGTGGCATGGCATTCACAGCCACGCTGATGTTATTCCAGCTGAAGACTCTGTAATTAGTTCATCCTCAGCAACGCACAGCATTGCACACAGGATGTGTTTCTGTGCTCTCAGATTTTTTGCACCACATCGACTTGCCTCACTTCCTTCTCCCACCATCCCCGTTCTGTTTAACCCGCGATCGGTTTCTGCAAGCAGCTGCTTTGTTCCGCATCGTGTCTGTGCAGGTACCCCACTTCCCGATTTGTTCTTATTCATATAGATCTGTAGGCTTTTGCCCACTCAAGACTCGGTGTCCTCGAAGCCTCTTCCATCCTGTTAGCTGTCTGCCCTGACTAACACACAGTCCCAGGGAGCGTCAAAGCTGCTGGGCACACAGTTGGTTACAGTTTAGCAGAAAGACTTTGTGTGTTGGTCTCCACAGTGGGTGTCCCACGATGCTAGATCATGTTTAAGAATATTAATAGGGTTTTTTTTCTATTTACTGCCACGTTCTTGGGGTCTGGAGAGACCATTGCTGCAAATCTGCTCTGACAATTTGTTTCTGGCTGTGAGCAGCACCCGGCACTTTAGTGGGAGACGGCTCAAGAGACGCCCATGGAAAACTCCAGCCCTAGGACATTTCTAACCTCTAGTAGTTGGCTTAAGCTGTGAAGGGGGTATTTTAGATGTGTTCCAAACCTCTCTTTTCATAGTCTAGCACTGGGTACTCTGGCAGAGCTGACAGCCGTTTGCTGTGATACAGCTGCCTAGTGTATGTGTTCAGTACTTGAATTAATGTTTTCCTCTTTTTTTTGCATTTTTATTTGACTGTTCAGTTCCCTGGACTGTGAGGAAGTAGGATGTTGAATCATTACCTGCTCCATAATAAATTAGTGTGAAAAAGCAACTGGTGCCATGCATCAACTTAAACTGCTGTCTGGTACAGTTGCATTAATGTGTATAAATAATGTATATCTTTGCGGAGGAAGTGCTTTGTCTTTCTACGGAACAGCTGCCTGATTGGAGAGGCCGAAAGGCTGCGTACACTTGCAAGAAAGGTTGTGTTTCGCATGTGCCTGGACTGTTAAAGTGGATTCGTGGTCTTGTAGCTGCAGCTAGGAAATATCTTATTCAGCAGAATATGCTAAAGAATTTCAAAAGACCTCATGAGAAATCAGCTGGCAGATGACTTTGTGGTTTAGGGGCTGGTATCTTCCACCTCAGGAAGAAGGGTGGGGATTTCCGTAGTTTAGTATTTGCATTCTTTTTAAGGACTGATGCAAACTGCTGTTAAAGAGGCAGTAATTCTGTTGTTGCCTTGTAAAGGCAGCAACCATTTCACTGCTGGTTTGGTTCAGGAATGGCTTGAAGAACCATGATGACAGCTGGCTGCGAACAGCTAACCCAGGACAGTAGCAGCACTGGCATTTAACTCACGTAGAGTTAAGTCACTCAGTTATGAACCTTGTTGAGCATCTAAAAACTGACACTTCTTTGGTCACAAAAATCCAAATTATCCTGCATATTCTTAGTGACAAAGCAGGTGCTCGCAGAAAGTGGGTGGTGCAAATTCATTCCCATCCTGCTGCAGTGGCTGTAAAACAGGCTCCCCTGTGTGTTTCTGGGCGTCACTTGGTCTTGGAAAGGGACTGGTGCTTAGGTGAATATTTGAAGCATTTCCAGTGTGTCTCTCTTCTAACGTTATCCTAAACTCTAATCACAGAATAAAACTTTCCTGTGCCAGTTCCCAGCCCGTTGGCATGCACAAGAGAGCCAGATAAAGGGTAGGCAGAGGGGGAATTCAGCTTCTCTTGACTAGGCTGACACCTTCACATGTCCAGTGAAATACAAAAGGTACCTGCATGTTGTGTCAGCAAGGAAAGGGGAGGGCGAGAGAACTTCGCTTCTGTTCCGTCTCAGTACAGTATTTCTGTTCGAAGCCTGCACAAGGTAGTGATAGAAAAACAACTCAATGGAGGAAACGTTTCACCAGTTTTATACACACACACTGTCACTAAACAGAGCATGTAGAGTATATCTGTAAAATGAGCAAAAGCAGCCCAGTGTCCTGAGGCTCCAGCCAGTCCCATTGAGAGCAGCAGTCTGGAGCCAAGCTCTTGCCCCTTCCGCTGGAAGATGTGTGGTGACATGTGTCAGAATGGTGGCGGGGCGCTGTGGTGTGTGGATGGCAGCTGTACTGACGGCGATCTCTGTTCTTTTGTCTCCCTGCTAGCTAAAGACTTGGAGTGTCGATGAGCTTCAGAGGAGGCTCTTGGCCCTGGACCCCATGATGGAGCAGGAGATTGAAGAAATCCGCCAGAAGTACCAGTCAAAGCGGCAGCCCATCCTCGATGCCATTGAAGCCAAGAAGCGGCGGCAGCAGAACTTCTGAGCCACTGGTAGAATATTTCTCCATCCTGGAACAATCAGCTCCTTGCTTTTGTGACTACTGGACAGGTTGATTTCTATTGAAATACGTGAGCGAAATAGAGGGCAATACTTCTGCTCATTTATTTTTCCATAGCACCTTTGTGAACTCAGGAACACCATTAAGTGGAAAATCCTGATAGTATGTTTTAATGTTAGACACATATTTAAACCGTTGTTCCGAGGGAGTTTTGTTACTGTTTTTAGGGGGGTTGGTTTTAAATCAGAGAAACAGATAGGAAAAGGCTGATGAGGTTGGCTCACTTTCTTTTCATCTGAACTTTCAGTTTTGTTTTAAGTTAATGTGGGTCCTTGTATTTAACAGCTGCATCTTTAGTGGCTTTTGTTTTTCTTTTGTGAATGCACAGACTCAATTTCAAGCTGTTAACTGTTTTTTTTCTACTGTTAAGGTACTGATAAGTTTTAGGTCACTAAAGAGGGCGGGTGGGAACATGTACAAACTGTTCCAGCCTTTTGAAACAAACTTAAATCTCATTTTTAAAAAGCCTGTAACAAGCCCCATGCCTTACACTGCGTGCTTTAAGCGAGCATGGTTTCTTCAAGACCTCAGTTTTGTCCTATTTTTGTTTACTTTATGAATTAACACGAGTAGATAAAGCATGTTGTGCCTCCATCAGAAATTATGTCCTGTAATTTAAAATCCACACCCGCTTAAAACCAAAAGCCAGCTGGTGACCTGATTCCCCTTGGTCTGTTTGGAAATGTTCTTCAGGGAGACCCTGCTGACAGTGGAGTACTGAGAAAAGGGAACAGTGTCTGAATGGGTGGAAGTTGTGTGAACCTCTCTCAGGAATTAGATACTTCTGGATCTGAGAGGACTGAAAAATCTCCACAGTTTGTGAAATATTTTATAGGTTTCATTTCAGATTTACATCTTCCGATGTTTGAGTAAAGTATTTCCCAATCCTTCACATTTCTGCAAGGTTTAGTGCATCAGAAAAGTTGAACTGAAAGCAGAGGCTTTGTGGAATTAACCAAGGTGTGGATTTATGGTGGTGGAGCAAAGGCAGAGTTGATCCAGATGAGAAGACGGTTACTGATGTCCTGGAAGAGATTCAGTCTCTTCTCTTCCGGTTCCTCTGGATGCATTTCTATGGTTTGATTAGATTTCTCTGCCATTCCTGCCCAGTATAGCTTAATCATCAAAAATGCCCCAGCATGTACAATCGCTGTGAGGATGGTGCAGTTAACCCCCACCAGGAGAGTGGAGACTCGAACAGAGGCGGCAAAGAGCCTAGTTGCAGGGCAGAGAGCGAGGGATGCCTCTGCCCCGTGGCTGTAGCAGCAGAGGTATGTGGTTTTAGATGTAACTGGCATATGATGGAATATTTGGACAGAGCAAGTATTTCTACCGATTTATTTTCATTTTGCCCTGATAGAGGGAACAGTTTCCGTGTCGTTCTGAAACAGGCCTTGGTGCATCATGGAGGAGATAATTAAACTAAACAGCAGTGTCTCCTGAATCAAATGCTGCTAGCGAGGTGAAGTGTTCATTTCACGCTTCCGTGGGCTCTGTTTTTCTGCTCGGAGCAGATTCTTAGCTACTGTTCACAGGTCTGCTCCATTGCTGGGAAAGGAACCAAGCCATTCTTACCCCCTCGGCACAGCTGGGTGCGTCGGTTCGTCTCGGATTGATGCGCAGTGCACACACGGCTGTGGGGAGGTCAGCAAAGCGGCTGTACCTGAGGGAGAAGGGAGGAGTGAGCAGTGTCACTAGGGTGCTGGAGTAAGAGTACACCCTCCGGTAACCAGTTATTTGATAGCCTCAAGTACTGGGAAAGTTTTGAATTGGGAAAACCACTTAAGTAAAAGCTCTTTTGTTAACGGACTAAAATCCCTTAGTCCGGACTCTCCAGTGAGGTCTAGTGAAGTGCTGTGTGAACATCAGGGCGCAGACAGTGCTCGTCTGAAAGCTGTGCAATACGTTATGCCCTAAACAGAGCGATATTCGTGAGCGTCCTTTGCATCAAGACACTCCCGCAGTTCAGGGAGGGAGTTCTCTGCTCGAGTGTTGGTTCTTGTCTGAGTCACTCGGATGGATCTGGCCCAGCACCTCCGGTGTGATGACGTGGATATGTGACATGGGAGCTGGTGCACTGCTTGCGCGTGACGTGAATCAAGCAGATGCTACTGGGACTAGTTTTACCTCTGCACTGTGTAAGTAACTTTCTAGTGATCGGAGGGCATTAGAAACCCCAAGTTTTTGGTGAAACACCACAGGGTGGTGTCTGTTCTGGAATATGCAACCTGTGACTGCTGTAACTGAATGTACGCACTCGTGAAATCCTCTGCTTCGCTGATGTAATTGTCTTAAAATACAGCAAATGAACCAAAATAAGTAAAACTTATGGCTTAACTGTCTTTGAACCTTTCTTAAATGCTTGCAGTGGCAGAGACTTGATGATGTTTCTTGCACTCAGAGCTCTAATGCAGAGGAATTATTTTTTCCTTCACTGATTTTCGATCCGTTAGAGAAAATTATTCCCTTTTTGGTCCCTTTGTAGGGTATCCAGGAGCATTAGTACCTGCTCGCTTCTGAGAGTCCTCCAGGCTAAAACCAAGGCTCATGCCGTAAGGGAAAGCTCTTCTGAACAAGGTTTATAAGCAAATAGTTTGCTTAATTGTGAAGCTGCATTTGTGGGCTCCATCTGCATTGCTGAAAGAGTTCTGGACAAACCATTTTCTTTGCTTCTAAAACCCAGAGATACTGATGATGTCAGTCACGTGAGACTTAAAAATGTGAAGTTTGTAGCTTTAACTTTTTTGTAACAAAGAAATTAGCAACACTGGCATAAAGTGCTGACTTGAAATGCTATTTTGTAAGATCTGGCTGTTTGTATATAATAGTGTTGGGTCATTAGTTTGTATATGTCTGAAGTAGTAACTTTTATTGCATTCCTCTGAGTTTGATACAGGAGATTTACTTTGATCTTTCTGAAATATCTTGCCTTATTTGTTCGAAGGGGCAAATAAACTGTCCTTCCCTGAAAGCATCAGCGTCGTGACTTGTATTTGTGCATTGAAATACTGGGGTGTATTACTGCTTGTCAGGACAAGTTTGAACATGACACGTCTCTAGTCAAGCAAAGTTACGCAAAATGCACGAGGGGCACACAGGCTTTAGTAGACACGAGCAGGAACCATGTCAGATACCCATTTTTCGAACAGGCGGTTCTCTAGCCCTAAAAGGTTACTGATTCTGCACCTGGAGGAGAGATGTGCTTCGGCTCAGGGCGGGCCCGTGTGCCGCCAGCTCTGTGGTGGTTCAGAGGACGCACGGCGGATGTCCGGGCAGTGTCCCCACAGCGCAGAGCCTGGGCAGCCTGAGCCACAGTTGTGCAGGAGGTTTGTTTGCCCCAAGGGCTGCTCTGGCAGGTGAGGACAGTGAGCTCTGCTGCAGGTGCTTGCTGCCTCTGCTCTGTTATTTCCCGAGCCTGCAGTCAGGCTTGGGACTGGGTACAGATCTATTTATCCACCTTCCTACGCAACAGGGGAGGCTAGAAGCTCCCTTGCCCAATTCTGGTTGACTTGCTGCACTTTCAGCTTTTTAGCTCAGAAAAAGATGAGGTTGACAGTGAGTGGGTGCTGCCTTCCCATGGTGAACCGTTGGCTTCTGTGTGGTTTCCCTGAGCAGTTGCTAAATCTGTCCTGAAGGGATGACTAACGAAGCAGAGACAGGATTCATTCAGCAGTCAGCTTTCGTTAGCCGTCCCGGAAGAAACAGAATAGATCAGAGCTCTTCAGTGTTCGGAAGGAGTGTGGAAATCACAGGAAGGGAGACTGTGAGCATCTCCAGCAACTGCGAAAGCCGGGAGCTCTGGCATATCCTCAGCGACATTACCGGGAGATCGTGGAGGCCCAGCAGGAAGGGAGGGTTGTGCTCCCCATGCAGCAGCAGCGCTGCAGCCCTACAGGGGAGTGTTCACGTGCCCTCCCTTCGTGCTGGGACCACTGCATCTGCTGCACAGACATCTGTGGCAATACCTGACAAAACCAACAGTGACAAGGAGCCACGAGCTGGGGCTGATGTTCAGCCAGGTTTTCCTCCTCCATGGGGGTGAAAGTCAACTTCCCACAAAGCCCATAGCACCAGCAGGTTTTTTTCCTCCTCCCATAACAATTATTGCTACTAAGGTCCAGGTGTTGTCCTTTATGCCCAGGTACTCTTTCCTCCACCCTCATTTTGTCCCATTTCCTCATGCCCACAGTCCAAAAGAGTCTGAGCATGTGCTTTAGATAAATGCTCTGAGTGTTGGCTGACAGCCCTGACTTAAGAGATGACAATTTTTCATTGCATTAATCACTCTGGCAAAATTTTCAAGAGTCAAGCCAGGAAACACCCATCAGCACTTTCCAATCTGAAAATGACTTAATTGCCCTTTAATTTAAGAGTCCAGGAAGACAGCCAATTTGTTTAAAAACTTTAAAACACTTCAGTTCCATCTATGCAGCACAGTCTGTTCTGCTCCCCTCTAGGCTGTTGCTCTTAAAATCAGTACAGCACTGGAGGGAGCCCAGAGTCACTGAATCCCATCCAGAGTGGTGACAGCGGTGGAGCAGCCTCTGGCAGACCTGCCCCTGCACAGCCCGCAGCCAGCTGAGCTGCAGGTGGCCTCTCCTCAGCTCCCAGAGGCTCGCAAGCTCTGGACCGTCACTCGTTGACCGTGATCTTGAAACAAAGGCGCGGGGCAGTTTTCCCCCTCTGCTGCTCTTGCCGGGTTCGATGTCTGGCTGTGAACGTGCATCGCTGGTGCTGCGCCTCCCTGCGAGCCTGACCTGGGGTTTTCCTTTCCTGGAACTGTGTGACCTGTGTGGTTGGCCAGATTCCACACCTTCGACGCTGTTTGTTCAGCCATCTCAAACACTCGGAATGAAAGTCTTGAGTTTATGTGTTCCTACAACTAAGTGAATAGCTATGGTTCAGACAAAGGCAGCCTTGGGGCTTTCTTACTACCAGGAGGAAGTGTTTTAGCATAATTTCATAAAAAAAAAAATAAAGTGAATTACAGCACTGTTTGTCCTGGTCTCCACACAGTGTAAGATGAATTTCAAGTAGTGCTGATTTAACACATACTCAAGCAGTCAGCCTGACGTTTGACTCCCTGAACTCCGCTGAGATCAGCAGGGCTGTAGGAGCTAACGAGCAGGAGACACCCCAGAAACGCTGCCAGCGTTTCCTTCCTACACATCCAGCCCTTTAAAATCTCCTGGTTTCCCGATAACCAGCTGAGGGCACAGACCACACTCAGGGTAGTCACAGCTCTGAAAGTTGGCAAAGGACAAGAAGTTTTAGGCAGAAGTAATAAGTTTAGTTGGTCTCTTTGGGCAGAGTTGTCTAATTCTCAGCTGCATGAAACAGCTTAATAAGGTCACTCCTTAATCACCACTCCCTGGAGGCAGAAGAGTCACTCCTTCATCAATCATTTTGTGAGTGTGGAGAGCAGCTTTTGTGGAAGTAACCTGATAAAGTCTTTAATTGATTTACCCACTGCACCAAATGAAAACGTAGTCACTCTCAGGAAAACTGATTAGGGATTAACAAAAGAACATGAATTTCCTACTTGCCTTAGAAATAGTAAGTCAGACCAGTCCTGGCAACCCATCGCTGCACAGCGGCGTCTTGCCAAGGAGAACGTGGGCTGTGATCCCCCACGCCTGGTGCTGGGCACCTCCTGCACCCAGTTCTTCCCCGCTCTGCAGAACGCGAGCTCTGCTAGATCTGCCCGCACAGCAGTGGGAGGATTTTCCTAGAGCAGTTACTCATAGCCATACAAATCCCCACGTCTTCACAGAGAGCAGGGGGCTAAAAAAAGAAAACCTCTCGTGGCTTTCCCGAATGCCACCCTGGAGCTCTGGCACACCAGCCCCTCTCCGAGGGCAACGCTCTTTGCAGAGGGGCTCCTGGGAGCTCCTGCCTTGCTTTTAACCCCCGAGTTAGGGGAGATTTTGCCTTGGAAAGATAAGCAGCATGTGGACTATTGGTTTTTTAAATTAAAAATCTCTCTAAGGAATAAAGATTAAACTCTTTTTAACCCTCCGCTCCCATCACGTCTAGCAGAGGAATGCACCTGATGCAGGCAGAGCAGCAGCAAGGCTTTGCCTGCCCCAGCCAGACCCTGCAGCGCTGCAGCCCTGAGACACTGCCCTCATTTCAGAGCTTCCGAGCGCCAGCTGAGCTGGCTCCGGGCCACTCAGAGCACCAGGAGCCAGCTCAGCCTCTCATGCTGCCTTCGGGATAAAGGAGGATAAAGCCCAAGCAGCATCAGAGCACGTCTACACCCCCTGAAACACAGCAGAGCCAGCTCCCAAAGAGCAGCCACCCCCTTGAAGTAACCAGGCACTCTGGCAGCATTTCTCCTCTCTGGAGAACGGGTTGCTGCTGAGCTTGCTCGGCTTGGCTGGAGCCCCTGCTCCCTGCGCGCTCAGCCGCGGCTTGGGGCCTTCCAGCCTCCTGCAGGTGCAGAGGTGTTTGCCCAGGCAGCCTGGGGCTGTGCGTGCCTGCTTCCCGGATATCACGGCTGTGTAACAAACGGGATGGAGGAAGCGCGCTTGGATGGGGCAAGCTCTTTGCTTTGGGAGTGATCCTGCATTTTTAGTGTTAATTGTGATCCTCTCATCTCCCCCTGAAAGCTGCTCTGTGCTTCCCTCCTCCCTCCCTCCATGCCTGGCTCCCCGTGCAGCTCTTCCCACAGCCCACCGGCTCCAACCCATTGCCTCGCACCCAGGGATGCCCTTTCATTGACAGGTTATCCAAAATGCCCCAGCGAGGATGACACCAGCAGTGTGGGCACAAGGACTAGCTGTCACCTGCCGTCTGGGGCAGGGGTGAG
>NW_010397505.1:11503-12783 GCF_000710305.1 Buceros rhinoceros silvestris | reverse complement strand
TCCTGGGCAGCTGCCATCACTCTGGGAGCAGCCTGGCTGCTTCTGCTGCCCCGGGGGCTGCTTACACCCACCAGTGACAGAGCCCTGGCTCAGCCGGTGAGCTGCCACAAACAGAAAACCAGCCTCCAAAGCGGGTCGCTTAGGTCTTTAATAAAATAGACAGCATGCATCCCATGCATAGATAGAAAATTAATTTACATGCTCTTTTAATTATTTGCATAATGCTTTTTAACACATGTAATTTAGTCTTCACATTTTAATACAGTTTGCTACTGGAATATTTATGGACAGAAGGGGAAATTCCTTCCTTTATTCAAGTAACAGTGCTGTGGGAGCTGGTCGGAGCAGATGATGGAGCTCACTGATCCCAGCTCACAGTAAGTGCGAGCACAGAGCGAACCACAAACCGTTGGTACTGGAAGACTCGATGATGCCAGGAGCGTGAGCACCCTCCCATCCCACACCACTGTTCCTTGGGGACCCCTCCCTGAGTCCCCTGGGGTTCAGGGGGGCTGGACCTGTCTTTTTCCCCATGATCAGCAGATCACTACAGGCAGAGGCAGCACTGGCAACTGCGGCTGTGCCAAAAGCCAGCCAGGACAGCCAGTGTCGAACACCAGGATCCGGGTGCCTGGGGCCATCCCGCAGCCGTCAGCAGGCTTTTGAGCTGATGCGGTGGGTGCAGGGTGCAGCTTCTCCTCCTCGGAACAGGCATCGCTGGGTGTTTTCCTCTGTGCACAAGGGAGCTGCACGATTGCCAAACAGAGAACCAGGGGTTGAGGAAAAACTCCTCAGGGAATTAATGCTGTGCTGGGAGCAGCCCCGAACGTGCTCAGTCAGGTGGGGAATCCAGGCAGGAAGGGGCCCGGGGCCCCGGGCAAACCTCCCTGCCCAGTCGTGAGGTGCTCGGAGGCTGCGGTGATGAGGAGCAAGGTGCCCCCTGTCCTGGGTTTCCTGGAGACATGGGGGTGCCCCCTCCCTGCAGAGGGAAGGGGAGTGCACTGGCACCCAGAGAGCTTGGCTCCCTGTGGGGCCAGAAGTGATGTCCAGGGCAGTGTGACCCCATCCTTACAGCCTGTCCCCAAGGGAGGGAGAGATGAGGCAGCAGAATGAAGCCAGGCTGGGGGTTGTGGCGAGGGGGACCAGTGCACATGCTGAACCCAGGTGGCTTTGGTCATCTCCGCCACCCCTTCATGGGCTGCTGCAGCCCCTGGGCTCCCTGTCAGCTCTTCCCACAGTGGAAATCACGGGCGTACGGTGATGGCAGAGGCAGCTTCTCT
>NW_010397505.1:10705-11167 GCF_000710305.1 Buceros rhinoceros silvestris | reverse complement strand
CAGCAGGCACAGAGAGTAGCCGCTTCTCCAAAACAAATGCCCCGCGGCATGGGAGCCCCGTGGAGTGAAGGGCTTGGGGGGAGAGCCCCACGGGGTTCCTCCAGCTTGATCTCCTCTGGCTGCTGCTGCTGCCTCAGAGGACAGCATCCTTTTTGCCCAGTCACCCGTGCCTGGTGTCCCCCCTTCATGGACAGTGCTCCTGGCCGTGCCACGCTCCCAGCACAGCCCCAGCCCCTGATCCCCGGGGGCTCCAGGCAGTGGCAGTGCTGCAGAACGGTTCAACCCCGACTGCAGTGGAAGGAAGGTGAGGTCCAGTCGATCCCAGTGCAGGGGCTGGAGAGAGTGGGGCTCATCCTGGGCTGGACACCACCTCTTCTCCCATACAAACTCACTTCCAACCCCCTTTCTCCCATGGCCAGTGGAGCAGCTGAGCCTTTCAAGGCTGTTTCCAGCTGGGGTCGG
>NW_010397505.1:9554-10560 GCF_000710305.1 Buceros rhinoceros silvestris | reverse complement strand
TGTCACAGGACCTGCAAGGGCAGCCAGCCCTGTCAGGGGCTGCCTCACCCTCAAGCTATTTAACCTCACCCTGGACATCACAAAACCTCAGGGCAGAGGGAAATCCCCCTTCACGCAGCCAGGGCAGTGCCTGATCAGGGGTCACCTCTATTTCTTTTTTCATCACTCCCTTCCTGTCAGAGGTACGTCCAGCACTGCAACCTCCGTTTGCAGCCATGGGGGAGTGGGGCCATCGCTGGGGGAAGGTTGGGACACGTCCAGGCAGACCTGGCTGCTGCCAGGCAGACCCGGGGGCTGGAAGCAGCTGGCACCTGCTGGGCATCTCCTCCAACCCCTCCTGTCCTTCTCTGGGTGATTGATGCCAGGCATGATGCGAGACGGGGAGAGCCTGGCTCCTTCGCCGTGTCCCGGTGCAACTGCCGTGCCTTGCTCGCGGTGAGCAAGTGGGTCCCGCACGTGCCCCAGTGCGGTGGAGTCAGGGTGTGGGGTGGGTGCTGAGGGTCAGACCGCGGCGGTCGGGGCTGCATCTGCCCAGGGAGGTCTCGCTCAGAGCCTCCGAGTCTCGGTCGCGGCTGGAGATGCTCTCCACATCCTCAGGGTCTTTCTTCCCACTGTTCCTCACAGCTGCCTCCAGGGCCTTCTGCTTTCGGTAGAAGTGGGAGAACTTGTTGAAGATGATGGTGATGGGCAGCGCAACGACCAGGATGCCCCCCAGGATGCAGCCCGAGGCGGCCAGCTTGCCTGCCACGGTGACGGGCACCACATCGCCATAGCCCACAGTGGTCATGCTGACCGTGCCCCACCACCAGCACGCCGGAATGGTGTCGAAGCCAACATCTTCCTCCTTCTCAGCAGTGTAGGCCACACCAGAGAAGACAGAGACCCCCACGGCCAGGTAGAGCAGCAGGATCCCCACCTCCCGGTAGCTGTGCTGGAAGGCAGAGCAGAGCAGTGGTCAGCGGCAGCTGTCACAGCCAGGACACTGGGATCCCCCAGCACCAAGGCA
>NW_010397505.1:8135-9429 GCF_000710305.1 Buceros rhinoceros silvestris | reverse complement strand
CGGGGATCCCCCAGCACCAAGGCACCCCTGCGGGCAGGCTGCCTGCACGCCTCCCTCGGGGATCTCGGTGCCTCTCTCCACCTCTGCCATGGGATGTCCCGCTGCAGGGCCGGGCTGAGACAGGTCAGGGGGTGCGTGCGTGACCCACACCTGGAGTGAACCCTGGCACCCGCAGCCACCCCTCTGCGCTCTGCCAGCCTGTGAGGAGGAGTCAGTGCTGGGAGGGAAGGGAGACCAGTGCTTCCCAGCAGAGGCCAGTCCCCCGCCTCCAGCACTCGCTCCGACCTGATCTCAGCTAACAATATTTAGACACATTTTCCTGTTATCTTGGCAGGTCCTCAAAAACCACCTAATAGTCATGCTCTAAGTGAGGTGATTTGTACGTTCCCTTGACGCTGGCAATGTGCCGGCATAGGGATGTGTGCCACTGCTGCTGCTCTTGCCCGGGACTCAGCCCCGGGTGCTGCAGACCCCACAACCAGAGCCCCAGGGACCCGATCCCTTCTCTACCCCAACACCAGCTAGAGTCTCAGCACCCATTTAACTCCCTGTTATACAGGGGGGGTTGAAGTTTTCTTGCAGAAACTCCTGTTTTGGAGATAATTACATTTCCCTTCAGGTTTTTTGCTCCTTCATGGGAGACTCAAAGTGAACCTCAGAGCTGACATGCCCAACTAATGCAGCAATACCGAGGGGAAATAAACTCCTCCTCCTCCTCTGCCATTTTCCGTGGCTGCAAATACCCTATAGCAGCTCCGAGGGAGCTCCCTGAGAAGGACAAACAGCTCAGAGCCATCGAGTTTCAAGGATGTATCACTTGGCTGTGAAAGACTTGCTCCTGGCTGGTGCTCACAGCACATCTGTACGTCCCAGCTGGGGAGCAGCAGAGCTGAAGAACCTTATACATTTTTAAAGAGTATCGGTTATGGCTCTGGGGTGTGTTGGAGGGGGAGGCAAGGGGGAAGTCAGGCAGCTCGGTAGCTCCTGCTGTTTTAATTTACAAGCAGGGTCAGGGCTCGCGGCACAAGGGAGGCTCCAGGAATCCCCCAGCTGATCCCCAGGCACCAGCTGACACCTATTATCAGCCATTTCTCCTCAAAGCGTGGATCCAGGAGTGGGCAGTCGCAGCTGGGCTTGGGGTGGGATGCAGGGCTAGCCGCGGTTCAGGTGGGGATGCAGGGGATCCCACGGTTGTGGGATGCAGGCTTGGCACGCAGCCAGCCGAGGCTGAGGTGATGCTGGGTAATAAAAGGCTGCAGGGAAACGGCCCCCCCAGCAGCAGTCTCTTCTGGCT
>NW_010397505.1:7621-7945 GCF_000710305.1 Buceros rhinoceros silvestris | reverse complement strand
CCTTGGTCTGTGCATGGGCTCCTTCCCCAGCTGAACGCGCAGCTTTCCTCCAGTTCAGCAGCAGGTAGATGAAATGGAAGAGCCCGGTCTGAGCCTGGCTGGAGGTAGCAGGGTGAGGTCCAAGCATGGCGATGGCCTGCGGTAGCAGCGGCGGGGTGATGCATCTGCTGTCTGGGGACGTGCAGATTCAGCTTTTCCAACCTATTCGTGTGTTTAGGCCCCTAAGGGGACAAACAGCAGCTCCTGTAGATCCCTGAATTCCTCGATGCCTCACACCTACTGACTGCCAGTGGGAGACAGGCCCCAGCCTGCACCTGGGAAGCT
>NW_010397505.1:7020-7437 GCF_000710305.1 Buceros rhinoceros silvestris | reverse complement strand
AGCAGAGACATGTGGGAAGCCTCTTTTCAGCTTAAATAGACCCTGGATCAGGCCCCAAGCAATCTGAAGACCATTCAGAGTTTACGATGCTCAAATGGCAAGAAATCCCTCTGCTAGCACTTTTGTGGCAGAGGGACAATTACTCGGCTTGCCAGAGCCATCGTTCCCGCTTCCTGGCTGTTAACAGCCTTTACTCCTCTGCTGCCGCGTTATGCTCTTGCAAGAGGAAGTAAATTACGATTAACAAGACGTTGTAATTTATGTGCCCAGTAAATCACAGCGCCAAGCTGCTGCGTCAGATCGGTGTCTTCACTCATCCCCACTTACAGCTGGCTCCGGAGTCCCCGGGAAGCGGCACCTTCCAGCACGTCACTCGGTGAATCAGCGGCTCCGCAGACGGTGGGGGACGCCAGGGTG
>NW_010397505.1:0-6927 GCF_000710305.1 Buceros rhinoceros silvestris | reverse complement strand
CTCGGTGAATCAGCGGCTCGGCAGAGGCTGGAGCCGGGATGCTGCCGGCTCCCCGCATCTCATCTGCTGCTTGAGAACGTGCGGATGAACCCATCAGTCCCTGCTCTGCTGCAACGTGTTGTTCACACTTAAATGGAGCTCAGAAAGGGTTCAGAGAGCCCTTCCCATGTGTGGAATTTTATTTAAATGTTCCAAGCCATGTTACACTGGTCTATCACTTGCTAATTTTTTCAAGGTGAGCAGAAATAAGTAGGATGCAGGTAGGACTTCAGGCATCTTCATTTCCAACAATCCTCCCTGGACCCTGTTTGCAGCAGGCTTTGAGGATGCCAGGAATTCCCCTCCCACTACCACCTTATCCTGCTGCTCTGCGGGCTTTGCAGGATTAGTGCTGGCCGGTCCTGCTTCACAGCAGGAGTTGGCAGAAGACCTTTCCTGCTGCCCATCCCCATCCCCAGCTGTGCTCACCCAGGGGAATGGGTCCAAGGCCAGCAGTCAAGTCCTGCCGATGCCAGGACATCCCATGCCAGGCCTGCCATAAGAAATGGGGTGTCCCCAGGCATAGCTGTGCCTGCTTCATCCCTGCTATGGTCCTTCAGTGGGAGCAGCACCAGTAGCTGCGGCTCTGGCCCCTGCCAGGTGCTGAGTGCGAGGAGAGCGTCCCTTTGGCTGAGGTTCAAGCTCTCTTATGAAGATTGCTTTCCTTGGCCATTTGTTTGGCACACTGTTTGGTTGGGGGGGGTAAGCATTGGGATATTTGCATGAGCACTGCTTGGAAAACCAGTCTTCTGGTTTAAACGTGGGGACCAGAGGCAGTGCCACAAGGAGAGGAGATGTTTGCCCTGGTGACCATCCCCCTGTGCACAAGTTCCATGTGTGGTAGGGCATTGCGAGCGTGTGTCACTCTGCGTTTTGGCAGGCTTGAGGACCAGCTTTCGGCTTTCTCTGGATGTGGTTGCCAGGAATGAGAGACAATTAAAGGTTGAGTTTAATTGGCCTCGGCCTCAGGCAGGATTTTGTGTGTAATTGCAGGCACGTGGCCCTCAGCATGAGGGGACCGAGGAGGGAGGGACCGTGGGGGAGAGCAGAGAGACACACAGGGCGCTGTGGCTGGTCCATGCTGCGCAGCCGAGCTGCAGTGATGGAGGTCTGGGCTGCAGCACCAGCCTGGTGAGGATTTCAAGATTTTCATGCTTTGACTCTTGTCACAGCTGCCCTCACCTGTCTAAGGAGGCTGGGGGTGCTGTGGAGGGGGTCCAGAGAAACACAGCCCACCATGGAGGATGCAGTCCTCCTCTCACCAAACCCACAGGGGTGCCACCTCAGCATGCCTGGACCCTGGTCCTTCACTGTCTCAGCATCTCCTCATCCAGCTCTTCCTCCTGAGCACCCTGTGGTAGCTCTCCCCATGCTTTCCCTGAGCTTTTCCAGCAACTGCTGGTAGCCCAGGCTCTGCTGGGGCACAGACCCTGCCTTGTCCCAGGCCCTGCAGTTAACCCTTTGCTTTCCTATTGCCGCTTTGTGCCACCCATGGCTGACCATGTGCCAGTCCCAAATTTGTCTTACCCTGGATCATCCAAGTGTCAGCTCAGCTGGACCAGGATGTTTGTTTCTCCCTAGACAGAGAGGTCTAGGGTTGGGTGCTGGCCTCCACCCAGCTGGCAGCATGCGCTTAGGAGGCTCCCCCTTCTCCCAGGCTGGGGACAGGAGCAGCTCCAAGCTACAGGCACTGGTGCTGGCATACCCAGCCGCTGCTGGCTGGCCCAGTTCCTGCTCAGCAGGGCATTTGCAGCCCAGCTAGGCACTGACCCACTTCTGATAGGACATCACCATCCACCCATGCATGGCTGAGTTTGTTCCAACATGGTGTAAAAGGGCTTCCACACCATGGTGAGGAAGAGATGGTTGAGTCCCTGGATGCACCAGTTCTGCATGAAGCAAAGTCTGCAGCAATGGGGTGAATTGCTGTTTGCTCCGAGTGTGAGTACAAAGAGGACTCGTGGAGTGCTCCTCACACTCCGCTGCTTTAGCAGACACACCGACCAACAGCCCAGCCACCACCACAAGCAAGCCCGTCAGAACCCGCCCAGAGCTGGTAGCTCACTGGGAATGGAACGTCCACATTCCCCAGCTGTACCAGAGGTCTCCTTCTTACCCAGAGGCTAAGAGTAGATAAGGAGATAGCCAGTTTACCTTCAAGGTGGCCCCCAGCGACCTCAGCCCAGTGGAGTGCCGAGCCAGCTTCAGCACCCGGAATATCCTCATGAGCCGAAACACCTGCACGACCTTGCCCAGGTTGCCCAACTCTGAATCACTGCCCATGGTCACGTCCACCAAGAGGGTGAAGTAGAAGGGCAACACCGAGACAATGTCAATCAGGTTCAACGGGTGCTTGAAGAACTTCCTGGGGTTGGGGGAGAGCAGGAGGCGAGAAGACACTTCAAAGGTGAACCAGGAGATGCAGAAATACTCCAGCTTGTGCAGAATGGGTTCGTCGAGCACGTTGCCATTCTCATCCACCTCTTGGTACTCGGGCATGCTGTGGATGCACATGGTGGCTATGGAAACCAGCACCACGCTGATGGACACAAAGCTGAAGAGTTTGCTGGGGATGGAGTAGCCAGGGTTCTCCATGGTGAGCCAGAGGCGCTTGCGCACATTGCCGCAGCGCAGTGTGCTGTAGCGCAGCAGGTCATGGTTGATGTCAGAGATCTCATCGGGGGACGTGTCCACACTGCTGACCTCGCTCTCCTCGTCCCAGTTGTAGTGCCGGCTCTCCAGCTTGCGCTCGTGGTAGCGGTAGCTGCAGCAGGAGTCCAGGAAGAACTCATTGATGCCCCAGTACTCGATCTCCTGGCAGAAGGAGAAGACACAGAGCTCATCCATAACGTGCAGCTTCCCCGTCTGGTAGAAGTGGAGCACGTAGAGGAAGAAGCCAGGGTTTCGGTCAAAGTAGAACTCCCTGGCGCTCACGTCGTAGTCATCGCAGAGCTGCAGGATGGACTCCTCCGAGTCGCAGGACAGCAGGCGTCCCAGGCGGGTGTCGGGGAACTTGGAGAGGGCGCTGGAGCTGAGCCGCCTTCTCAGACCCCCCACGTTGATGTTGATAACGTCCTCCTCAAAGCTGGGACCCCAGTAATTTAAGGTCTTGTTGACCATGATCAGCAGAGCGGGAGCTGGTTCCACCTGCGGGCGAGACACAGCAGGGCTGGAGGGGACGCAGAGACCCCCCTGGTCTGGGTGCTCCTGGGTGAGGGGGGCTCAGAAGCGCCCTGGGAGGTGAGGAGGGATGTTGGCATTCTGAAAAGTGAGGACCAGGGAGAGAGGAGGGGAGAGAAACAGCTTTGGGCAGCTGGTCCTCGGTGGTATGGAAGAAAAAAAAAGCTGATGATCTTTCCAGATGAAACCTTTCCTTTTTTTTTTAACCTCTTAAAGTTTCTCCCTTTGCAGATCACTAATGGCTCCGGAGGGCAGTTTACTGCACCTCCAGCACCTTACCCATGGGCCTTTCCTTGTTCAAACGGGTAATTAGTCACTGGAGAGAGGATTTATCCCCCAAAGAGCCTCCCCTGTGGAAAAAATAGATCTCGTCGAATCACCGCTGCAGCGATTCTGCCAAAGAGCTTTGCAGCCCGACTACCTACGTTGACAATTAGACCTGGTCAAAAAGTCCTTAGATGGTGCAAAGGCAGCTTTGCCAAAATCAAAGTGTTTTCACAGAAGGTCTCAGTTTTAGCGAGAATTTCAGTGGAAGAAGTGTCAAAACAATTCCTCTGCCCGCTTTGTTTCCTCTTGTGTGTTCTGTCATGTAAAATATTATTTTAATGTTGAAACATGACAAAAACATGATTCAGAATCATTGGTGACTCTGAATTAAAACCTTGTAAGTTAGTAGGGAAATAAAAATCAAGGGTTTAATCTCTTCTGTGTTTCCAGATTCTAAACCTTTGCGGGAGCTGGGCTTTTCCATCCAGCAAAACTCCGTTTTCTAATGAGCAGCAGTTAAAGCATCTAACAAAGAGACATTCCCACTCCTTCAAACATCTTGACCAGAAGCTTAGAATAAAAAGGCAAATTGAAAGGTTTGTGATCTTCCGGTGTCACCTTGAAATCAGACACTTCTCCACCTACCTTATTCATCAAAACGCCCGGGGATGCGTGAAGCAGCCCCATGGCCACGCAGTCCCCCGCTCCGCTCCTGGCATGGGGGTGTTGGGTGTCCTCAGGAGGGGACACTGCGTTTGCTCTCTTGGTTGAGGCATTACATTGTCCTCCACACATCTACAGCTACAGTCCTCTACATCTCCACAGCTGCTTTGGAAAAATCCCGCTGCTCGGGGTGACTTGCTCCTGAGCTCTGCTCACACTTCCAGGGTCGTTGCTGGTTCTGACATGACATCTGCAGCCTCCGATGCTTCTGCTGCAGTGGTCAGTGAGGCATTTGAGACCTCCGGAGTGGCCTGTCTCCCATCCCAAAGGCTTCCCTCCCCCTTTTAATCAGCCAGCTGCTTATCAGAAAAATCCCTCACTTTCTCCATCTTGTGTCGCTCACTGAAGTTTTCAAACTTTTAGGGGATGCAAAGGCCACAGGCCACAGCAAGGCAGAAGGGAGAAGGCTGCAGCTGCCCCCATGGTGATGCTGAGGTGCCACCAGAGCCTGCACAGGACAGTCCGGCCCAACAGCAGCCACCCACGGCCAAGACCAGGTCAGTGACATGAGGCAAGTCTCCTCCTGCCCAGGGGAATCCCAGTTCCCCTGTGGACCCCGTGGCACCCCATCCCTGCACTGCTCACTGGACATGTCCTGGGATTTGTGCGGCAAACACCAAAGCAGGGGAAGGGCTCTGGGTGTTTTCCAGTGTCTGAGAAATGCAGCATAAAAGATTTGTCAGACCAGAAGTGACCTGGTGGACATTTTCACATCTAAATCTGGAGGTCAGAGCAGAGCTGGAGAGGGGCAGGTACTGGAGTAATGGTTGGAGATAAACCCCAGAGGTATGTTTTTGTCTGAGCAGGGCTGTGGGAGCAGCAAATGCCAGATTTGTGCGATGCAGCCAGGCAAAGGCATCTGCTAACTCCACTGCCTCTCCAAGCCAGGGCTCCTTAAAGACACAGGCTTTGCACCACGGAGCCAGCGCTTCCCATTACACCAGGTCTGGAGGAGGCAATTGCCTTGTGATAAGACTCAGAGCTTAATGGACTCATTGTCTTGCCTTTCAAAGGGGAGGGAAAAAGAGAGAAGGATCAACATTTTAATGCCTAAGACAAAGGCAAGGGAGAAAAAGGGGTGTAAACGCTCCTTCTCAGGGATAAATCGGAATTTCTGTGACAGCTTAGCTTTTCCAGGGAAGACATCACACAGCCCATCTGTGGGGTGGGGATGACTAATGCAGGTTCCTTCCAGAAGGATGCTCATGCGTTCCGGCTACAAACACACACGCAGGGGCCGTGGGGGTGGGTCTGAAGGATCCAGCTCACCCTCAGTCTCTCTCTGCTCCAGGACACCAGGCCAAACATCACCGAAATCAGAGACAAGGTGGTTTTGAGGCTGGGCTGGGGCACGGGGCCAGGAGGGAGCCAGCTCCCACCTCCCTCTCAGCTCAAAAAATAAAGGGGATGCCAGCACCCTGCAAGACTTTGCACCCCAGGGAAATCCCCCCGCCCTCGCACAGGAAGCAGAGCAAGGAGAAGGGTCACGGTCTGTCTGTGATGCTCCTTTCTGATGTTCGCTTCTGAACAGAGTAAATTATTTCTGCTCACATGCAGCTTTCATCTAGAATCCTAAGCAGCAATTAATAGTTTTATAACTCTTTTGCCTACCTGTTTCATGACTAGCTAAGCTCAGCTTTAGAAGACCCGGTGTGATCTCCCCGTTGCATTGTCAAAGCACTCACCCGTCTTGCTTTTCCAGGGGGATCTGCTGGGCAACAGAAGCTCACTTTGGGAAGGCTGGGTGGTTTTGTATTTTAAAGTGCAACAGACAGAGAATACAAATGCGTCTGTCTGGAATAAAGTGAAATTGCAAAATTTGCCTTTAGTTAATCCAAAATTTCCATGAATGACTGGAAAAATGGAACAGATACAGCCAGTCTCTTTCTGATAAATTTTGAAATATATTGTAAGCTATTTTAAAGACACAGCCATCAGAATTACACAAGCCCAGTGCGAGCTGGGTTTTGGGTATTCAAATGAATATGTATCTGGTGGAGAAAAAAATCTCTGATATATGCATTTATGCAGTAAAAAAAATAAAATAAAACCAGATCAAGCATATCTGTAAGAAATGCTAGAAGAGTTTCCCTTGACAACATTATTTTTTTCTTAAAGGCTTTCAAATGGAAGTTATGTATATTTATTCTAACTGGCAGAGGGGACCCAAAGGAGTGGGAAGGAAGATGCTAATAGACATTCAAGTGAGGATGCAGCAAGTGCAGGGAGTATTGCACAGGGGGGCTTTTCCAACCAGGTACAATGGTTTTAGATTAACAGTCCAAATAAAAAGCCCTGTACTTACAGCTCAGCAAGGCTTCCCAGCAGGGAGTTGTGTGGCTTGTCTCAAAGGAGCCATTAGAAACACATAGAAAAGGAGGAAACCCTTATGCTTTGCCTGTAGCCCAGTCCTAAATGTCCCATCACCTCAGGCTTGCCGCCCTGAATGTCCCAAGGGTGCAGGGCTGGTGGCTGCAAACCACTGGAGAAGTCCTGCATGGGATGTCCGTGGGGATGGGGTAGGTCAGGGGGTCCCCAGCTGGGGGGCTGGTGGGGAGGAGGAGGGCTGGCTGACCTCCCAGCTCCTGCAGGATGGTGTCCTGTGGCAGGGCTGGGGAGAAGCCCACTTTCTGGTCATCCAAAAGTGTCCCTGCAGCCCCTGTCCCCATTGCTAAGCATCCCTGTCCCCAACAGCGTGAAGACGTTCAGGCCCTTTGG
>NW_010397504.1:26716-32991 GCF_000710305.1 Buceros rhinoceros silvestris | reverse complement strand
GGTGCTGGCCCCTTGCTCCTGGTCCTCCCTGCCGTTTTTGCTCTCAAGTCTCCCCTGATTTCTTCCTTGCCCAGTGTTTGAGCCCTCGCTGCTGGCCCTCTCACCTCAGAGCCCGTGCAAGGCTAGCACCCCAAACCACTGAAGGTCCCGATCCGGTCCAGCTTCAGCCCAAAGCAGCCCCTGGACATGGTCTTCCAGGCCCAGTCTCCAGGCGGGGCCCACTTGCGACTGGTGGGAGTCTTGCGCCAGAGAGAGGGACGAGCAGCTCTAGCCTGAGACGGGAGGAAGGGGAGGGTGGAGGAGAGCGACTGGGGGCCAAAGCTGGAACCTTCCTTTGTGTCCTCTTCAGCCCGCGTGGACTCAGGCTCCAGGGGCAGCAACTGTGAAAGGAGCATCTGGGGATAAACGGAGGAGAGGGGGGTGAGAGTGGAGGTTCTGTGGTTCTGTGAGGTGCCTGTGCTCCTGGTGGTAAGCCATGTACCTCCTTGTAACCCATTGCCCGCACCTTCCTTGGGGCTCAGGCAGGACATGGAGCGGTGCCTCCACGCAGACGATGTGCCTGTGACCTTGCATCCAGACACAGAAAAGGGCTAGACCAGCAGCTCCTGCAGGCTGAAATGCTTTTGCTCTCCGAAAGAGCAGGCAGGCAGCTGCTGAGAGCCTCTGCCTGCATGCGGATAGCACTGCTCTCGTCAAACTGCACCCTCCTCCGTACTTGGAAGGTAACAGGCTTCAGTCCTTGCTCCTTTTGCACCTCCGTGTGTGTGTGTAGGCTGCTGTGTGGCATTTCTTTTTTTTTTTTTTTCCCAGAGGGTTGGTGGGGAGGATGGACCTGCCCCGAATTATCTGCAGCTAAAGATGAGGGGGAGGCAGGAGCAGAGCAGGTGTGAGGAAGGAGGACTCGCTATCTGCTGAGAATCCTGTAGCTTATCTGTGCAGGTGGGCACGTGCTGATCATACACCCCTGGCACTTCTGTCAGCCTCCCAGAGAAGGGCTGGGAGGTGCACTGGGTGCAGTTGGAGGCATGGCATGGGATGGCTGCCCGGGGAAGCAGCCTGCAGGAACTGTTCTGCGTCTGTCCCTCACGTGGGTGCTGAGCTAAGGCTGAAGATGCCTTTGTGAAGCTCTTCTCGGCAGTGAGTTAATTGAAGCAGACATGGGCATCCTCAGTGAGGAGTAAAAGTGGTGAGTCACAGCAGGACCAGTCTTGTGATTTTAGTTCATATCCTAACTACTTCCCTGTAGCTTTCCCTGGGTGACCTGAAGGCAAGGTGTTGGGGCTTGGGGTAGGGTTTGGGAGCTGGGTAGATTTGAAAGCTGGAAGTATTATTTGCTGTAATTGCCGAGGATAAAAGGTTGACCCAAGTGAAGAAACCTTTAGCTGGCATCCTGACAGGGGCTCCTGGCCTTAAAGAGGGGCTACTGAGGGGGTAGTACTGAGTTTAGGAGTGAAAATTCCAGCCTAACAGGATGTGCCTCCTCTCTGAAATGTCAGAACCAGGCACTGAACATGTGTAATTAAAAAAAAAAAAAAGTAATTTCTGATGCCTGCTGACACAGGGCAGAGTTAGGCAGGAGCGGTCTCCCTGCCACTGAAAGCCTCTGCAGGCATCCTGCCCCAGCCCAGAGGGCACTAAAAAGCTTTTTTGTCTGTCTGCTGTCTTGCTGTAAGGCTGGTGTTCCTTAGGAGCTGGCTTATAAAGATCTTTATAAAGTCCCCCTAGAGCTGAGGCTGTCGGACTGAAGGAGGGAGCAGTGAGAAGAGACAGTAGCTGGAATCTGGGACCACCACTCATTCCAGGTTCAAACATGACCTCCCCAAACAGCCCCTCCACTCCTGAAACCTCCCTCAGCTCTCTCCCAGTCCCTCCTACCTGTAGCCTCTGTCCTGGTAAGGACACAGTCTGAACGCTGGCAGAGAGCAGAACTAAAAGGAGGAAAAGCGAGCAAGGCCACGACTGCAGCCCCAGCATCATCTTCTTGTCCCAAGGCTTGTGGGGGGTGAGGCAGGACCTGCAGCAGCTGTGTGGGATGCAGTCCCTGGCCCCTCTTTGCCTTTATAGCTTTGGTTCTGGCAGGCGCCTGGCCCCCAGCTCTCTGCGGAACCGCCCCCCAGAGCTCCTTAACCTTTCAGCCCTTTTGTCCAGGGTGATGTATTTCAGGGTGAGCTCAGCAAGACTCCTTTCCTCTAAAGAAAAAGGACACAAAGGTGTTTACTGAGTGTCTGGGAAGACAAATGTGAGTTGAGCTGCTGCTGGCCACGACCTGGAGGTATCTGTCAGGATCAGGAATGGGGCAACACTGTGAAACACGTCCCAAAGAAGAATATTGAGGGCTGCATTGTACAGCGATATCGAACGTGCTCCTTGTAGGCAGAGTGCTGTTAACGCTACGTCCCTCATCAGCGCGAGTATGAACTGGGGCTCAGCTGCAGCAGTAGGCACACTGTGGCTGCACGGAGCTGAGAAAAATTGTGACAATGCAGGCTTTAATTTTTAATATTTCTGTCTTGGTGAGCCGCTTGGCCAGGGAATGCTCTTGCTGTGGAAGGTGTGAGTTCCAGCACTGACTCTGCCGGATTTGTAGCGGTGATGGGGGCCTGGGTCTAGTACTAGCAGACATATAACTTGCAGGCTGGTTGTCCTGAGTCACCATCTGGAGGGCTGGGCTGAGTTTCCAGAGGAACCGACACTCAAGAGGGCTCCTTGAGGCTCGGCTTGCACTTTCTCAAGCTCAGGCACACAATGAAAGCGGGACGGCAATGCAAGTGGGATGGCAAGGAGCAGATTCCTACCTCCTAAATCTTCTGGTCATTAGTTCCCCCTCCCTTTGTTTACCTCTCTCATTTTACTGTAGTTTCTCACCAGCTGAACACGGCAATGAGGTCACTGTTTGGAGATCAGGGTGCAGAAGTCAGCCTGGGTGTGAAGACACAAACTAATCAGGAAAGTTTGTCAGGGGAGAGGAATAGGGGGACTGCACCCCGGTACAGGATGAGTAGTGGGCGTGCTGAGTGAGTTCAGTAACACCTTGAGTGTCACTTTCTTCAGTACTGTTGCACAAAGCGATTGGGTCAAGACTTGTCAGGCAGTGTTCTGCCTGCTTTTGCATATTTTTTTAAGGAAAAAAGAGAATTACAAAAAAGTCTTTTGCAGAGGTAGCAAAAATCACAGTTCAGATGTTTGCCCCATCTTCCATTCGCTCTCTTCCATCCCAGCATTTTGAACTTGCAGGTGCAGGTTTGTGGGTTCCTTTTCTCCCTGTCCAAGGAGACAGCAAGTTTTATGAACCATTTTGCATCCAGTCTATGGAAAATAAGTGTGGAGTTTCAGTCTAGAGCACTGATGCTGAAAGCAGGAGAGACTTTGCACAGGTGGGGGGCATCTAAATATATTAACTCCACCTGCTCCCTGTGTCGCATGGGTGGCACTGGTTCCAGAGCAATGTCCTGATCTTGTCTGGCAGTCCCCTGCCACCCACGGCGCTGGATGTGGCAAGGTATGGAGCTTTGCAGTTTGAAAGTTTTGGGGAGTAGACGGATGTTTTGCTTCAGCTTTCAATACAGAAGGAAAATTAGTGTTTGAAGTGGAAGCAAACCATCACGGAGATACAAGGAGGAGGCATCTATAAAAAGAACGGGAAATAATTCTGGAATTTTCAGTATAATTTCTAATAAATGTCAGAGAGAGAGGATGGGAAGCAAGCACGTGTTCATCCCACACGCAAGATGTCTCAGAGGATATTGTTCTGTACTGCCTAGTCACGTTTGACCATACCTTATCAGCTGAGTCAGTCCGCTTGAGCATTCACTCTGCCGGCAAGACAGCCGCAGGCAGATGCATCTCAGGTTGAATGCGTGGTTCCAAGAGTCAGCTCTTTCCTGAGGAGGTAAGTTTAAAAGCAATGGGCCCTTTGTTTTTAATACACAATGTAGCAGTGGTCTGATCTGGCACCCTCTGAATGTGGTGGCCGCCATACTGCAAGAAGAATGCCAGAAATGTGTTTACAACTGCTCCAAATTCCAGCCCACTTGAACAAAGACTAAGCCCTGCAGGGATGGGTGGACAGGCTCCGAGCTCTCAAGACCCCTCCTTGGGTCTCGCAAAAGCTGGGGCTAGCAAGAGGGAAGGAATCATTACTGCCCCATACTAAGCAAGAAACTTTGGAGACTGTATAAAATTTGTGAATTCTTGAAAATTTTTAAATCCAGCAAAGCCTGGAAAAATTGCAGATGCTCAGTGACTCAGGTGCTGTGAAGTCGCAGCTGCTCTGCGTCCCAGATCCTGGCTGTGACTACAGGAGAAGTGAATAGCTGCTCTGATGTGTCCTGGCAATGACTGTGAAGTGAAAAGGCCTTGGCCGACAAGCCCCCAGTTGCCCCAGTTTTCTCAGACTCAAATAGGTTATTGTCCTTCTTTCCTCTTCGTTGCTAACAAGTTTCCTCTGTGAAAACCCTTCTCCCTCTGATGCTGGGGCACTGATTCTAGAGCTTGCAAGACCACCAAAAGAGCGGGCCTGTGCTGAATCGCAGTCAGCATTTTACAAACAGTTGCTTGTAAAAGAAAGGGGCGGGCAGAGCAACTGGAGAGTGCGAGCACTAGGAACCGAGCGAAGCACCTTGGGGAAACACCTTGGTGTGATGGAAAGTGATGGAAAGGGCAAATGGTTGCTGCAGGCTGTAGAAGCAAGAATGATATTCATCTCCTTCCGCTGGTGACCATGCATAGGAGTTTGGATCCCATGTGGTCAGAAGTCCCTCAGAGAACGGATCCATTGATCTTGGCACTAAGTAATCTCACTGCCTCAAGCAAGGGATGGGAATACTCCTTCAGCAGCAATTCCTGGTCACTGCGACAGCCACCGAAATACCTGCTTGTGAGGAACAGAAGGACAGCAAACAGCTGCTCTAAGGCAGCAGACCCTGCGTAGCTGTTCAAACCCATCTCGGATCTTGGTTCATCTTTCTGCACAACACGGGATTGCTAATTCCTCCCGTGCCAGGAGAGGTCATTGAGGAGAGGGGGATACTCCACCTGAACAGCCTGCAGAAACAGGCCAACAGGAGATTCCACTGACTGAACTTTCACCCTCATTGACCAGGCAGGGCTGTGCCCAGGAAAGAGCAAGACAGACAGCAGAGCAGTGAAGGAACCACTCTGTCAGTCCAGTCGTTGACTGCCAAACCCTCCTTCTGTCTCAGAAAGGCGGCGGTGCAGCTCTCCTGCAGGAGTAAGTTTAACCACTCGTAGTGGAAAAGCATGGCCTGAAAGTAAGCCAACGCTTAGTTTTATTGGCACCTTGCTTCCTCCACACAGCCCTTCGTATCTTCCTCACTGCAGTGTTACCAACATACTGGCTCATAGATATGTAAGATTTACGGGGTAGAAATCCACACACGCTGACCTTTTTCCTTCATTCCCATTCGTGAGTGACATACCCCGTGGGTGGTGGAATTCACGTCCACTATGCAAAACCGCGTGCCATACTTACTGTTAATGCCTCTGTCTCCTGTAGCCTTCACCGAATGTTTTATCAAGAGGAGGGGAGAGAGGGACAACATTGCTGTAGCTTTCAGATCTTTGTATTTCATGTGACTACCCTGTTCTTACTGGGGTGCTCGGGAGTTGGGGAGGGCATCTGTACTGGTACCCGGCTGTTACACTAGTGGTGGCAAGAGAGCAGATCTTTCCACTGAGTTGTGGGACTTGAGGGTAGTGTTTGGTCCCCATGTCCCAGCCCAGTAAATACACTTGTCACCCCATTGTTCCCTCATCTGCTTGTTTCTATGAGCATCTAAACACATTTATGTCCATTCAGACATTGGCATTAAAAAAAAGGCCATGAAAAAAGGTCCATACAAAGCTATGCAATTTCTAATACTTCTCTTTTTTTTTTTAATAGCATCAAAATAAGCTAGGGAAGTCTTTTTCACGTATGCAGCCAGGCCAGAGAACTGAGCAGCAGGCTCTACTTGCTGGTGAACCAAGCACGATGACTGCAGGAATGTGCTAGATCCTCAGAGACAGAGGATGCAGAAGAGCTGCAGGAACCTTGCTGATAGGAGGACTCCTCCCATTCCTGCCAAGCTAGTGACAGTTGCCTAGAAAACAGACCAGCAGGTAAGAGGAAACAATTCTGTACGAGTAGTGCTGGACAAATGGCAATTTGCCTGTGAGAGAGGAGACTGAGTGTATCATCATGCGACTTAAGACAAATTCAAAGGTAGGGCACTCCATGTTCACAGGGCAGTCCAAGGAGTGCCAGGACTGACTTG
>NW_010397504.1:13012-26570 GCF_000710305.1 Buceros rhinoceros silvestris | reverse complement strand
GGAAGGAAAGGGCAAGGGCCAGTGCTATTTGAAACATAACTAGATTGCAGCAAATATATTCCAAAAAGCGCACTGAGACAGCCAGTGTTACCAGTATACTTGAGCAAATCAGAGGCAGGCAAAGATAATTCTAGAGTTTTTACGTTGGGTTTTCTTAAAATTTGTATTTTTTTCCCCGAATCACCTTGCATAGGGTCTGTTGAAGCACTTCAGCTATAGTCTAAGTCAGCCTTTCTCTTTCTTCACCCCTCCCCTCCCTCAAGTCTTTTTGAGATCTGTACAAGATGCAGGTAACTTCCCTCCTCTGAAAGGAGGGGAAAGCCCTGCTGGGCTTTTCAGGGCAAGAGCTTCAAAAAAGATCATGAACATAAAAGGGCCTGAACCCAGCAAAATCATCTCGGTCCTGCGTTAAGAGAAGCTCAACGGTATACTTACAGTCACATACAAAATGGGAAGGGAACGGGCTTTTTAAATGTACGCAGGGGTTAGTTTGGCTCTTCTTAATAGGACTTTTTACTCAGAGCAGTTTACCTGCATCTGCGAAGCCAGGGCAAACACAGTCAAAGTGCAGCTACGTTCACCACCGCGATACCACCACTTTGTGGCCGTATCACAAAACAGAACTGGAATTGCTTTTGGCGAGGTGTGTAACTTCCATTTTGTCTTCACTTAAAGCACTGCCACATTATGGAGTAGTTCAGACAAAAGACGACAACTGCTGCATGTTTTATTTCTTGTTTTATTTCTTGTTAAAAGTTGAGCTAACAGTGAAAGTTTAGTTTTTATTTCTAGTGGCAGACAGTTCCCTCAGCGCAGCCGGCGTGCTGAAGATCTGCTGATGGGAGTTGTTTTGGTGGGGGTTTCTTCCTCTCTTAATTCTGCCAATAGCTCTAAAGAGAGTAAAATACGTCAATAATCAGCACTGCCTTGAACAGAGGACTCCAGGCAACCCGGGCAGTGCTCTGAAGTACTACACGTGCTCTGCCCATTACCAAAGGAACAGCCCTGCTGGGCCAAATCTCACTTTCACCTTTTGAGCATACGCGTACAACATCTTACCGTCATCAGAGCTGTTCTCCTCATCACTGGAGAACGTAATAGCAGCTTTTTTGGGTGGAGCACGCTTTTGGACACGCTTATGGTTTCGGAGGCTGCGAGACTGGGGTGTGACAAAATCTTCATCCCTGTTGGCTGCGCTCAGGGGCTGGCGGCGTGAACCTGCCAACAAACAAACAAAGAGAAAAGTAGCAGCCATTCTGTCTGTAAGAGTGGAGAAAACTCCCTAGCTGTCTCCGCTGGACTGCAGGATCGGGGGGAATTTGCAGCCTCACAAAAAGAACATACTTCCTGTTGGTTTCCACTTGGCCAGCTCTGGCTTCGGAGTTCCACTGCCTTCCTGGTATGTCTCTGCTGAATCCAGACCTCGGGTATGGGAGGCAGACAGCTTCTGCTCCAGCTCTTCTGCCAGAGCCTGATGGAGATACAACACAGCGGGAGGCAGGGGGGTGGGGAAGAGAGAGAGAAGTATTTTATCTATAGCAGAATTGCCATCAAGTTTTCAGATAAAATGTTGGGGGTGAGGAGTAACCTGCTTAAAAAAAAAATAAAAAAAATCACTGCGTGTAAAAAGCAATCATTTTTCTGGCCTGGACACTTGCCCCCCCATCCCATCCTTACTTTAGCCTCAGGTTTGCCACCTCCTCTGCGGAATCGAGCCAGCACAGTTTGGAAACAACTGTAGACAGCTGGATCCTGGAGCTTGTCTGCAAAGCAGTCAAAGTTGTCCTGCAGCTTGTGAAGACCCCGTTCTGAGAGGGGAAGCAGAGTAAGGCAGTAGGACAGATCCCGGTACTGACGCTCCGTTCTGGGAAAGACAAAGATTGCCATTAGCTCTTAGGAAAAGGGGTGTGTAAGTATGAGCGTATCCTACTCAGGACTACAGCACATGACGATAAAGTGTTTCCTGCAGGTGCTTCTGCCCTACAGAACATGAGATTCAGGTTGTTCTGTTACAGGTCAGAGTGCCCTGCCATACCAGACACAACCACCACTGTATTCCCAAGACAATGACCTAGTGTCTGTCAGAAAAACATGAAGGTTTCACTGTTAAAGAACACAGTCACTTGTTTAAAAAGTCTCAGAAGTTATTGCTGGCTATAAGGGAAAAATAAGCTTAGTGAGGTGAGGACTCCTCTTGAAAGGCCTTAAATTGAGTAATAAACACCCCTGGATGCTCGTTTTTGCATATTTAAGATAGTCTCAAGCAGGAACTGTAGATGATGTTGTCTGTGTTTCCTGGCCAGTTACACAAAAGTGGCCATGTTCATTAAAATATCAGGTGAACAAATAACAACTGCTGTATCAAAAGAGGACTGTGTTCAAATTCCAGCAAAAGTTACTGTAAGAACAGAGGCAGAAAAAAGCAGAGTAACATCCTTTAAGTAGCTCGCTGTGATGGAATGGGAGGTAAAAAAGTTAAGCCAAAGCTCCTGTTATTTATATATATACAAATCAGAGGACCAGAAGTCTGTCCTGCGTATACTTTCTCAAAATGCACTGTCCAGACGCAGAGAGATGGAGAACAAAGCTGGAGCATCCAGGTGTTTCCACATTTAGAGTCTGAACAATATCTGTCATGTTGCTATGTTCAGAACTCCAGAAATGCTGAGGAAGGTGATGGTGGCTGCAAAATCTTTTCTGACAAGCTCCTGTTTTAGCCTGGAGTGAGAGTCTTGCTCTAGCATTACTGCTAGTGTGCATTAAAATGATCATTTTATGGTACAGAAATATTAGGACATTTTAGTAAAGGTTAGACGTAATTTACTCACAGGCAATTCTTTACTAAAGTGGAAGAGCTCACTAGTGTTCCTGGGAGGCAATTTTGGAGAGAGGATCACTCTCCACTCCAGCTCAGAAAACAAAATCCAAATATTTCTGAGGAATATGCAACTCCCTGAGGCAGCTGAGCTGGGTACATGCCCAGGGACTATGTACAAATGGCCAAGATAAGCAGACACAGCTTCAACTGCAAGGACAAACCACAACAATGAGAAGGGAAAACACAGGAATGGAGGAAGTCAGGGTGCACTAAATCCAGTAGAAGGTAAAATGAGGATATAGGGTACATGATGAGAGGGCAGGTAAGTATCTGGTATCTTCCTTCTTGTGGGGAAAAAACAGGTACATCTGGGTCACCGGAGTTACAGCTTGGGGAGCAGGGCGAAAGGAGCAACAATGCCCTCCCCCCCCCACAAACCCAGGAAGCAAAATGATACCCCAGACTCACGGGATGGGTCCTGCACTATAGACTCTTGTAATCAGCACCATAAGCAAGGCATACACATCTTACAGACAGAGCAGAGCAAAGGCCTGAGCGCGCAGTGGCACAAGCCCCTGCAGGAGAAAACAGAGTCCCGGGCATAGAGCTGGTACTGAGCAGCTCACGCGTGCAGAACAAGGACAGGCCTGCATCAGCTAGATAGCTGGAACCGCCCCGAACAGGACTGCAGGAGAGATCCCAAACTCTCAGCTGAACACACTGATTTCTTAGCCGAGATGTGAGGTGCATAAAACCCACACGTGGGATGTCTCCTTGCTCAGCTGTAACGCAGATCAAAGTTTTCACAAAGCCTTTTCTCTAAGAAAGGAGGGAAGGGAGAAGGACCAATCTTAGTGTAACAAAGACCAGAAGCCTCAATTTGTACCTATTTATTCATGTATTTTTAGGAGGAAGATGGGGGAGGGGAAAAAAAAAAAAGAGCTAATCCAGGTTATATCAGCATTTGTCACTTTACCAAATACATATGATGGGAACCTGTTACAACCACGATGTATAAGCTAATTTCTCCTAACAGTTCCTAAGTAGTGGACTTGCTGTCGGGAAAATTAGGATTACAACCCACCTGGCAGTCCGGAATCGTTGACAAAGTTTCTCCACCAAGCTCTCTGTTTGTTTGTCTTTTGTAATATATGAGAAGAGATGTCTACAAAGGAAAAAAAAAATAAATGGCAGAGAGGAAAACCACTTCTGCCTACACCATGGGATGCTCGCAGCTATCTTAGCCAGTGATCAGCTGGCTGATCCCCTGAAGGACGACGAGATTGTTCCGCATGTTGCAGACTTGCTTCAGGAGAAGCTATAAGCACATACGTGTATTTTAAACAGTAATCACAGTCCCTGCTGGGGGACAGTTGCTACGATGGAACTTATAATTAAAATTGCATGTTTGCATAATAGCACCTGCCTGGGATGAAACTAAGAAATCCAGCTAAAGGAAAGACCCTTGGAGGTCTGGACTGAGAAGGGCTAATATCTGTGAGGGGTCTGAGGTAGAAAGGATGCTGAAAAAGCTGCAGTGCTGATGTCCGATCGGCTCTTTCTATCCAGTTTTAAAGGCAGGTAACACCTCCGGACAATCTCCTCACTTCACGTGTTGCGCTTCACTTGTACGTCTGACAAACAGACCTTGAGGGTAGCGGGGTGGCATGCAGTATTTGTTTCCTGCTCAAAGCCATTCCTGTGACTTGTTTTCACGATTAGGTTGCTGAGGGTGCGTGCTATATTTTGGGTCAATGTGAAAGCAAGCGTTACTTTGCACTAGAGCCTAACAACAGAACAAAGCTGACCTGATTCCACATTGTTCTTAGCTTCTTGAAGGAGAGACATGGACTTTCACACAGTTAAGTACTCCTGCATTTTGCAGGATGTCCTCACTGAATAACTCCTATTTATTAAGAAGGTCCTGTTGGCCTCCCTTTTTCTTGCACCAACATTTCCGTTAAGATCAGTCAGGTTGCTACTGCCCTTGTTGTAACTGCTCAATGCACAACCTTGTTCAGGCTTTGTTACGTCTACAACCCCCGCAGCAAGCTTTCCTCAGACACTGAAAAGGGACGGCACCCTCAACAGTCCTCCCCTGGCATTTGTTCCAGCATCAACTAATCTTCCTAACATAAGTGACCACAACTGTGGCAGCATTCCAGGCAAGGCCTCCCCAGCGCTACCAACACTTCTCTATACGTAAACCGCAGAGAACTCGACTGCTGAAACAGCCAGCGGAGTGCATCTGTAACTTTACCCATAGCGTTACAGAAAAGGATAAACGATTTCTAAACATCCAGCCTTACACTTTGTTTTGCTATGTTTCGTCTCAGTTATTACTGTGACCCTCTCCATGAGTTAGTCCTTTACCGGTGATGCTTCCCCCACTACTTCTTTCTTTTTTACACCTCCCTATTCTCTAGTTTGGCAAGTATCTCTGGGGCATAAGCTACCGCTTCCTTCCCAGCCTGTGCTTTTGTCCACCGCGGTTTCTGAGTGTAAACTCTCCGCAACGTAAGCGTTGCATTTCATATAGTGCTACATGGGGAAATAGTTCAGTTTCAACAACTATTCCCTTTTTTCCTCATTTGCAGGATACAATGAGATGTGCTGATGATCAGGTCTTTAAAATTAATTAGGTTTAGACTAATTTGGTACATGTCTACTTTAAGTCAGTACTGTCTTTACTCTTATTTGCCAAGCACCTCGGGTTCTCTCACTGTATGGTACTGGAAGTCAGAGAAGTCCATTTACAGCTGTTTTACCTCACTAGTCAAAATTTAATGCAAGTGCCACACTTACTCTAAGTCTGTGGTAACATCTCCAGTTTGACATTTATTAGAAACTGTACTGAAAATTCCAAAATTATTTCCCATTCTTTTTATAGATGCCTCCTTCTTGTATCTCCATGATGGTTTGCTTCCACTTCAAACGCTAATTTTCCTTCTACAAGTGCTGTCAAGTAGCCACGTACTGTATTTCACATTACCTTCTGTATTGAAAGCTGAAGCAAAACATCCCTCTACTTTTGCTGCCATAAATTATCTTCAGTCTCAATGTCAGCCTCACCAATAGACCTTTTCTGTGCCTCGCAACTCGTACCTGTCCAAAATTCTATCCCTTTTCCCAAATGCACAGGATTCTCATGGACAGAAAGACAAGTTGAAAAAAATCACCGGAGATTTTATTGTTCTTCAGCAACAGCAATCCTTTTGTTTTGTTCAACACTCCCCTCTGTAATCCACAGGGATTCAGGCAACTCAGAAAAACCCTCACATGGTTAAATTTCAGATATGAGATTAAAATGTCTGTAATTTACCACTGAAGACATATTTTGTGCTGTCTGTGAGCAGCCAATCCCCTCAGATCGAAATACTGCACTATGTCTCTCAACTGTGGAGTAAGGCTTTCTTGGAAAACAAACAAACAGACAAAACAAACAAAAACCCCAAACACAACCCCCCTCTGCCAAAAAAAAACCCTAACCCAAATCTGTTACTTAAGCCACAGCTTTGCTAAAATTGCTTACAAAAATCCAGCAGACCACCTAATGACAAAGGTGACAGAGTCTTTAACACGTGCTGTGTTCTCCTCATATTGCATATCCACATTTCCATGCAGAAAACCAACTCTCTTCCTTTTCTAGAGGGCAAGTCAATTTGAGAGAGCTAGTGGAAAACTCTTTATGGAGTCTCTCCTCATCTCCAGCTATGCGACTTTAGAATCTATACCCCTCAGCACGACTCCATTTCAGATACAGACTGAAAAAGTCAGATAAAGAACAACTGAAAAGGCATTTTGTATATGTCATTGTCATTTCTCTTCCCTGGATCTGGTGCCCCTTTTGCCTACACATTGTCCTGGACAAAGGAGATTTCTTTAACCCCAGAATACCTCATAATAGTGTGGAAGGATTCCTCCTCCACGCCACAGTTAGGATCTGAGAGACGACTGATTACGTCTGGAAGCAGGTTATAGATGGCATTATCCTGTGCAGAATACACGAGATACAGAATGATGAAAGTCAGCTCCAGTCAAATCAAATAAGCTGCCTTCTTAGAATCACCTCCTTCCTCCCCACCCCAAATCTACTGACTGAAAACATCAGCTTTTTGAAATGAGCTGGATCCAGGACTACTTGGCTGAAGCTAAGGGTAAAGAAACAACCAACCAACACATTAATAACTGCAACCCTTGGTTTGCAGTTCTGCTCTTTGGCAGACTTGGATGCAGTTTGTTTTCCAACCTTGTCACAGCCCAAC
Organism: Buceros rhinoceros silvestris; assembly: GCF_000710305.1. Classification (NCBI taxonomy): domain Eukaryota; kingdom Metazoa; phylum Chordata; class Aves; order Bucerotiformes; family Bucerotidae; genus Buceros; species Buceros rhinoceros. The sequence continues at coordinate 19,487 of NW_010397504.1, read as the reverse complement.
AAAAAGTTTCCTGATAAAGGAAACTTACAACAGTTCAGCTCAAGGAACTACCTCTTATTTTGCCTGAGAAAACCCCGTCCAGATTCCCTGTCCCACTGCTGTTACATGGTTTTGTCACAGACGCTGCAGAGATAACAAGTCAGTGCAGTCAGGTGGGCAGCTCTGCTTTTAGCAGTGCAAGTGCAGATAGTAAAAGCCCCAGTGTCATTGCAGCTTCTCAGGCAGTAGATCTCAAACTCTGAAGGGCTTGCAGCAGCCTTCACGCTGAATGGACCGTACACAGGGTATAACGCTGCGACTCTTCTTACCTGCTTGGGTTGTAACTGCTTCAATTGAAGCATCTCAATGTCACACAGCTGTTCTTACGCAGGCTGCGACTTTGAAAGGTTACAGAGAAGGTATATTGCCTGAGCCATAAAGTTGGGGAACTTGTTGGAAGGCCCAACAGTAAGCTGAAAAAAACCTGTCACCAACCCTGTGCTAGGAGTACACAAGAAAGCGAAAGGCCCTGGTTTGGAGTTTGCATCCAAAGTGAACAGGTAAGGTAAAACGCGGCAACATCAGGGTTGAAACAAAATTCACGTTGCAAAATTTCCTTTATCTACCTCATTTAGGCAACAGAGGGGCAGATAGCTGCTCCCTACCACTGACACACCTTCTGCAGGACTCAACTTCTGTGTCAGTGACCCAGCCTCCACTAGCCCTTCCCCCCTCCTGTGGACAGAGGTCCCTGAGCATCCACTTGCCTTGTTGGAGAGTTCACTGAAGACGTTCTGAGCCACTCCCACGATGGCCGCCTCCGGGTCTATAAGCAGAGTCGCCATTTCGCTCACTTGGCCCTTCACTTTCACCATGTCTTTGAGGATGAGGTGAGTCATCACCAGTCCTGCCGTCTGCCTCACGCTCGGGCAGGGGTCCCGCAACCTGACAGAAGCACGTGGTTACTACTGAAAGCAGCTGAGCAAGTATCTCTACATTAACTGATACCCAGGACAGCCTACTACACAGCCCAGGTCTGTTGTCTCCTGTCCTGACACCTTCAAATTTGGTTTCCTGGATCATTCTCACCTTCCGGAGGCCCAGTGTCACCCTTCCACAAGCTCTCATCACTTGTCCTCTCCCAGTGACGAGCGTAGCCTTACCTGGCGTACAGATGTGATGTCCAAGGCTCCACTAGGTTGGGGAAACGGATGGCCAGATCTCCTGCTGCAATAGTGAGGTTGGATCTCACACCAGGCAGCGTGGACTTCTCCATCATAGTGAACAGCAGGCGCAAGTGGGAGTCACAGAACTCAGAGCTGACAAGATGAGATACAGAAAAGAAAGCACAGATACCAAAATCCCATCTCTCAGAGATCAGCGAGACAAAAAAAAAAAAAAAAAAGCATGCTCGTTTGTGTTTGTTCTCCTCACAGAAAAGGAGTTGCTTGTGCACTTTACTTTGTGTACTGTAATCTTTGCTTGCGCTTTAGTACTAGAAGTCTAGGAAGAGAACACTGGCATGGCTTGGCATTACCTGATCATGCAGAGCTTCCCAAGAGTCAGGGCCGCTGCAGCCGAGAGCGCAGAATCACTGTAGAGCCCAGGGTTGTTGCAGATCTTGAGCACCAGTGGAACAAAGGCAGAGAACAGGTGCTTCCCTAGAGCGGGGATGGAAACAGCAAGGATGAGAGTAGTGCTCCCTAGAGTAGAACACTACTAGTTAATAGCCCTAGATATTAAAGAGTGCATCCCGCTTTCATATCAATTACTCAATTTATCCCCAAACTCCTGCGAACTTTAGAGAGAGGCAGTGCCAGGAAACACACAGCCTACACAGAAACTGACATCGGACAAAAAAACCTACAGCGTTTCCTTCTGAAGGAAAGGGCCTTCCCCCTCCTGAACCTTTCCCCACCTTACCGGTTCTTTCACACAGGCAGAGCCAGTGCTCCTCACTTACCATCTAGAAGTTCTGCCTCACAAATATTACGGATAAGTTCAGCCTCAGTGTCATCAGCTGAGGCTCCCACAAGGCCCAACTCCTCCTCCATAGTGGTCTCATTTCCTGTGCTCTGTGGAGAAAGGAAAACTGTAAAAAAAAAGATGACAGGCAACAATCAGCCCTGCCTTAACTAAGTACTCCTCTCTCAGGCGAGAGATGCATGCGTGTTACCAGCAGCATGACAGAGTTTTATTACCCGCTTTTCCCCCTGAGATCTGAATGAACCTGTGGAGAGTAGTCCAGGATTTGCCACTCCACGTGCCATAGAACCAGTGAAAAAGTCTAAGCTACTGAAGCTACTAAGCTGCCCGATGCATCCTGTCATCAGTGCCCGAGTCCAGCACAACTTAAGGAACATGCAAATCCTCCAAGTAAGAAGTTCATAGCAAACTTTGAACTGCTGGGCCTTGTGAGCAAAATTAGGGGAAACCTTAGAGCAAAGCAAAAGCAACACAAGGAAGAGAGAGAGACGGGGGCGTTGCACGGGACCAAATCTACATCCAACTGCTGCTTCTTGTAAAATCTCACAGTAACCTCCTCCTGCAGTGACGCTGATAAGCACCACTGGTAAGGGTAGATGAGGAAAAGAACTGCAGATTTCTGTGGACGTAGCAGCATAGGCATCTAACAGCGACGGGATACCTAGGGACACACAACATTCTTCTGTATCCTTACCCAGGAAAGTTGGTCTCGCTACACTCTGGAAAACGTTCTGAGGTAGACCTAACCAAACAGTATTTCTATCGTACAGATCCCATTAAGAAGGCTACTGCTTTCATCATCATCACCTGAGAGAGGGCAGATCCTCAAACCCTAGAGACCGAGGTTCCAGAAGCCCTTCTCAAAACTCAGGTCACAAATGGCTGTTCTTCACCACAGGCAGCAATTGCAAAAGACTGCACTAGTAAAAAAGGAGGTGATGAGTGGAAAGGAAATGTTTGCTTGAAACAGGAAGATAAGTATGGCAGGACATTAGCCTTCATTCCCTCTTCTCTCTCTCTTCAAAACCCAAGACCAGTGTGAGAGTTTTATTGAACAGGGTCATTCAAGGACCTCAGCTCTGCCTGTCAACCCTGACCAATACCTGTCCATTTCTGTTGACAAAGCATGCCTTACCCTGGACCTCATGCATCCTCGTGAGGGCATTCGAGAATTTTGCTGTAATAGTAGCTGAGACACTAGAAGAATTGCACGTAGGAAGAACCCCCTCAGTTCTCACCCGGGGTCTCTGCTGCTTTGTGCTGCTGTTGGAACACTTCTTGGTCTTCTCCTCTCTGAGGAGGCGGCGTCTGCGTAGCTCTGCACTCACTGACACTTCCAAATATACTACCTGCTGCAGTGCCACCTGTCCCACAAGGGACACCAGGTGCATCAGCAAGAACGTGGGGAGACTGCTAGCACCATCAGAGACTCTGCCGGGAGAAACCTCTGGATCTAGTGGAGAAAAATTACTACAATTCAGTTTTGACACAGACCTCCTCCCTCATCAGTTACTGCCAAGTCTCACTGTACAACCAATCTCCATGCCCCACAGATTCCTTCACAGCACTTGCACTCCTCCATGTCAACATTTCCATTAGCCCCCCAGTTCTGTTCTCCTCCTGCAGTTACTCTAGTCCACCCAGCTGCAGCACCAGAAGCCATGATTTCCTTCACCAGCTTTATTCCTCACCAGCTTTCTGTCCATCAGCCTCTTGCAGCTTCTTCAGAGCTTGCTGACTGCACACCTGCAGAACGTGAGCACATATCTCCTCTGCCCCTTCGGCTAGCTGGTAGATGAGCATTACCGCTGCCTCCATGAAGGGGATCCAGTGACTACTTGGCTGAGCAAAGCCTGATGAGAAGAGGGATCAATGTACCACAAACACCAGCAACACCACAGGCTGACTGACAGCTCAACTTCACCTCCTTCAAACCTGCTACTGAACTGAGCTCACCTTTACTCATGATCTCACTCAGGCAACCAAAAAGCATGTGGTTCTGTGGCAACCGAAAAGGTGCCTTGTTCTTCTCCAGTGCTGGCTGTAAAGAGAACAGACGAGTTACTCTTACCACAGACAAGCTCCCCCCCATGCCCTTCCTGGTACATAACCTTGCTGTGTGCACAATGCTAATCAAGCCCGTGGTGCTACGCCCACTGCAGTGACATCCAGTACTGCTCTGCGACTTAACACACAGTAGGGACGTTACTGTCACTTTTGAAGGCATGGTGGCACTGCTGGGTGGATTTAAAGCTTGGCCAAATGATGATCCCAGGCCAACCCAGACAGTTCCACTATTTCACCTTACATCCAAATAACTTTTTAAATCTCAAGATTACTTAAAAAAAATCTGATATTATTTACTTATTCTCCACAATGAATAAAGGGAAACCTTTAGAACATCTTCAGAGTTATCAACAGCAAGGCACCTAGATGCTCCTGCCTACGGGTAACTCCAGAACCGTGAGGTTTTGTTTAAAAGCAAAATATCATCAGTAGAAATTACAGATGATAGCTCCAAATCCAACACCATCTCACACTTAGGCTCTGGCATATGCTCTGTATCAGTCCCACCACATTTTAGGTTGGTAATAAGATAACCCACAAAACTACTAAACCAAGTAAGTGTGACAATGCCTGAGATATCCCAGAATGTCTGTGTCTTCCTGATCAAGACGTACTTGACCAAAAGTTACTGCAAACTTACTCTCTGGACTGAATTTCTGCTTGGTGGGGGGAGGGGAAAGAATTCAAGTATCAGTCATTCAAGTATCTACAGTTCAGTCCCTTCTCACATACAAACTTAACTGCAGAGTTAAATTAACCTAAAACTGAATTACAGCTGTCTTCAGAACTTTTAAGAATGTCGTGATACACATTAATTCACGAGGATTCTGCAGTACGGTCCCCAGTGGAAGGGGCAAACACAGAATGACAGTGCTGTGTGAAGGAGTGCTGCTTTTAGGCTGGAACTCCTGAACCGAAATGCTTTAAATGTCTAAGTCAAAAAACAAAGAGGGTTTTTTTAAATGCACTTAGGGAAAAAAAAAAGTATAAATTGTTCCCCAGACAAAGATGACATTGTCCATCATGTTGATATAAGGACAACGTGGACAGGTTTGAAAACCCTTCATGTTTTATATTCAGTTGTACAGCTGACGACTCCCAAATATCAATTAATAGGGATGGCAGAAGAATCACAACACCAGAAAACATCAGGAGAGGAAGGGCTTCACAGTTGAGGAAACACAAACCAGTTTAGAACTGGGAATCTGAGGAACAGAATTGAAATAAAAACAGATTTTCTTGTGCACCAAACTCTTTACTAATTGAACGCAGCCTGTTGCCTAATGAAAATTCTTTTATTAGATGTTCACTGATGTGTGCTAAGCTTTCTAGACAGTGCTGCTGAATGGTCTCAACTGACTTAATTTCAAACTCAGTAAAAATTCAGTCATTTCTCTGTCTTCTCAATACAAACCACTTCCCTCCCCTCCTCGGTCTCTGGATGATCTCAGGAACAAACTCTTACCTTAGGGTTACTGGCAAGTTTGGAGATGGCATTGCATATTTCTTGAGCCAGGCGATAGTCTTCACCTACCTTCTCGGTCAGCCCTACTGTCACCAAGACATCCAGGTTGCTACCTATGATCTCTGGATTCCCTCTGTAGAGCGGAAGGGATGGCAGTATTACATGGTTTTCTGCCAAAAGTTTACAGACATATAGATAACCAAGAGAAATGCTCCTTGTGCTTTGCCAGAAGGCAGTGGTTTGAGTAAGGGGAGGAACAACAAAAAAAAAAAAATCCATCCAAGGACTCAAGATACAGCTGTAGAAGCAGCCAGTATAATCCACACTCCACCAAGAGATGAGGTTCTCTGAGAAAATGTTGCAAAACAGTAAAGAGTCCATCAGCTCATAACTGTTGACACGTGCCACTTATTTCCCTAACACAGGAAATAAAACATGACAACAACAACAAAAAAACCCAAACCCCAAAACTCATGCCCACATACCCCCTGCCCCCACCAAGTCTGGTCTGAGGAATATAGAATTAACTGGGCAAAGAAGGCAAGAACAGAATCGAATGTATTTAAAAAGCAAATCTAAAAAAGTTTAACAGACATCTACCGGGCAAAAGCAAATTCACCTCCTTTAGCAGATTTGGGAAGTCGTCAGTGCTGTTCTTATTTCACACACACACACACTTAACGCATGAACTCGACATCTCACAGGATACACCAAAAACCTACAGTTTTTTTTAAATCTCATGATTTTAGAGAAGGATATTAATTTTTGAGACTATGTCTACAATTCTTCCACAAGCACATAGGATAGGGGGGTAGAAATACCTTGGAAGGAATATCTAATACTAAAATACTAAAATTTTGGAACTGGCTGTAGGCTTCAGAAAGGGCTTCAGCTCTAGAGCCAATAACTTTAAGAATATCATTATGCAGGCTGATTTTTGACTGATGAAGGACATTAAGGATAAAGAACAAGAAGAAA
>NW_010397504.1:2870-12911 GCF_000710305.1 Buceros rhinoceros silvestris | reverse complement strand
GCAGGAAGGCTAAATACCAAAGGGTTACTGGGCTGGCAAATGGAGGAAACGAAATCTTTGGAATGCAATTATACTTTTTGTCCCCAAGAAAGAGAAGCAGATTAGCTTCCCTCCATGCTAAAGGCTCTGGACAACTCTACTCAGCAGCTTCTCACTGTTCTTATCCAAACACAAAGCTGCAGAGCTTTGTAATCTCTGGTAATCTCCGAGAAGGATGGACATTCAGAACACAAAGAAAGAAACGTAATCATACTCATTCAGAGACCATGCTGGTGGGGCCCAGCACAACTGTTTTAATTCCAGGCTTCGTTACCCTGTGATGTAGTTATTTTTTCTAAAGCTGCATGCAGCACCCACAGTTCTTGAATAAAAATCAACCCTCCCACTCATAGAATTAGACTGGGCCCTGGGCTCACCGTGCCATCATCCCGAGTAGCATCACAGCAGCACGTCGTTCTAGTGATGAACACTGAGATTTTTCTGTGAATTGCTCCCAGAGCAGCTGGATCACAGCAGGCTTTATTTCATCCTTCTGCACAAACTCCGAGATCTGGAAATGAAATGCAATAAATCAAGAAGGGAGAGACAGAGGAAGACGGACTTCAAACCAAAGACATTAACTGCAACGACTACCATTTTAACGTAACAGACTTCGAAGATCACAGATACAATCCAAACCCAGGCAAGACAAGTACTCACTATTTCTTCCAAGCACTGTATGGTTCCTAGTGATGCATCCACCATGATGAGAAAGAGAGAGTGCACCAGGCCCTGGGCCCTGGCCCTTTGAAGGGGAAAAAATAAAATTAAAAGGTAGAGAAAAAGCAACTGTCACAATTACTCTCCTATTCAGAGAGCTGAGGATATCTATTAGATAACAGAGCTGATTCTTGGGGACAGGAAAACTTCCCCAGTGAACACGACACAAGCTTCAAAGTCCATTGCCTTGTGCATTGCCGCTTCTCGCACTGCTCAAAGACCCTACAAGAGACACTCACCAGCCACTTCCCAGTTTGCTCTCAATCACAAGTCAAAGTACTGCTCCCTGGAGCACAACTGAAAAACTCTGTGAGCAAATAAGGCCAGAGCTCAAACTGCAGGAGAGTTGTCTCTAGGCAATACTGTCAAGAAGAAATAAGAAGCAGTGGGTGTTTTTTATTGCTCTGATGGTACAAAAGAGGGTGAGATACGGCGCATCTCACCAGGGATCCAACAGGATTTACACAGCGGCAAGCTCTAAGAAAAAAGAGAAGAGAGGATACTGCAGCAGAGAGGATACGCAGCTCCTCTCTAGTGACAAAGAAACAAGCATGCACGTGGTGCCCGGCTCCTCAGAAAGGATCAGCAAAGACCCCATCAACATCCTCTCATCTGCCACCTGTAGAGATTTGTTACAAAAACATTTGGTAACAGTCTAAACAAAATACAAATAGAAATGTGTGTGAAAGCACCCAAATGATAGTAATAGCAACTAACCTTGTCGAGCGCAAAGGATAAAGGAGTGGTGGATATTGAAAAACCAAGGCCACAACTGACAGTAAGAAAACCAGTAAACACTGAAGAACGTGTTGTGTACGTCAGAAGCGGAACGCCTACACTCAGATAAGACTATGGCACGCATGATTTGTCAGCAAGAAACCTGCGCTCTGGTAACAGAAAGATAGCTCCAACCTTAGACCACACTGTATACTGTTCCTCTTACTGTCCCAGCAGGATGACTGACTACAGCCATAAGAAACCCACAACAGATATCGGGCAACAACTTTGCCCACAGAGCGTGAAGCATGCAAGACTCTCAGACATGGGATGACTCCATAACAACACCTGACTCCCAAAGGGGTTGAAACAGCTGTCCAAAAAAATCAGTTCATCGTCACCAATCAAGAATCCTGCTGACAAGACGGACATTTGTAACTGATAACCTTTGTTCTCTATCATATAGCAACCCTGCTCAGCCTACTGGGGCACGTGTATGTTGGTGCAGTGCTTTGTACGAGAGTGAAATTTATGAGAAGGTTAAACATGAGTGTCTGGTAACAGTTTGGTTTAAAGTAGTTCTCAGCTTCTTCTTCTGTAAGGTCTCACACGGAATTTTGCTGCATGAATTTCATACCCATGGACACCGTGACCAGAACCGAGAGCAGAAGCACAGCAGTAGGTCCCACAGAAAGACTGGGATGCTCAGAAGTATAACCTTACGTTTCAGCTGAAGCCTGGTAACTTCAACTTCTCTTCCTGTCCATACCCCATTCCCCACAGCTCCCCAAAAGAGGAAAAGGGGGGGAAGGGAACAAAGAGGAGAAAAAAAGGAAAAAACCTTCTGATTAGGAAGAGCCATACCTCTCTGAATCCCCGCTGGGGCTCAGATAGAGCCGCCTATAGGCGTTCAGCACGGCCTCCTTAACACCAGGCTCTTTTGACCATATGAGGGGGAGCATCCTGCGGACTCCAAGCAGTGCCTGGGGCACACCGAACTGTGAGACTGTCACAAAGAACTCAATGGCTTCCTGCACCACTGCAGAGAGAAGAACAGTTGCATTAGTGCAGTTATTTTCTAATCCCCATTAGAGAGGCCATTAAAACAAATTCATAGGCGTACTGCTCTCACAGCAAGCTCTACAAGCCTCTAAGGTCACTGCTACTGTCTGCAGAGGGCTCAAGTCAGAATGGGGTCACTAGTATAAAGATGTAGATGTCCTGGAGGAAATGGGCACAGGTTAACAATACTACAGCTAAATCTAATGTGATACAATCAGGAAAAGAGCACAGAGACCATGCTTGAGAAAAACAAAATTCCCTTCTAGGAAACAGTAGCTTTTTTGGGGGGGAGGGGAGGAAATCTCATGGTCACAGCACTCAAGAGCAGCTGAATGGAAGTCCCAGTGTGATGCTGTAACCAGAGGAACTAAGCTATTTGATGCATAAATGGGGTAAGGAATAACTTATTTGATTCCATTTTGACTACTTCTGAAATATACTGCCAAGTCATAAGACAAACATTAAGCTGGAGAGCATTCACACAAGAGCCACAGTAAGGATGAGAGGGACTGTACACAAACAGTTCACCGAGCCTGACCTCTGGTTAAGTGGGAGCTCATGTCAATACAGGCATCAACTTACCAAACTGAATAAAGATCCCTTATCACACAAGCTGGTACACTTCCCCTGCTCCCAGTCACACCACAAGTTAGGCATTTGCAGCAACAACGAAAAGTTTAAATCTTAAATCTTTCATTAAAAAAAACCAACTTAAAGCTGAGCATACATCTCTTACCACCACCCCTTCGCCTAGCAGCATACTGTCTCCGAATGGAGACAATGTCTTAAAACGTCTCAACTGCCCAGACACTCGCCTTGCCTTCCTTACACTACAGCAGGGAGGTGGAGAGTTAGTGAAGTCCATGCAGACCAAAAAACAACCAACCCACCCACCCCCGGGTGTTTTAAGTAGCAGGCAAGGGGCATCTCAACCTCTCAACCTTGAACTTCACACGGTCTGTAAAGACACTGAACTCAGTTCATTTTTGTGTGCAAGTAGCTAATGACGTCCAAAACTTGCTGGGGGAGTCCACACGCTTATCTCAGCTAACACAAGGCCTTAACACAGGATGAAGAAGCTGGGGCATCGTAGAGCCCAGACCCATCTGTACCGCAGAACTGGGCAGGTGGTTGGCAAGTGGATGTGCCAGGGAGGCAGGGAGAGGAGGGAGCTGTGCTCCAGTACGCCCCGGCTCCCTCAGGGGTGCTGATTCACGATAAGGACTTTAAAAGTCTAACTGGTCACAGCAGTTCTAATACTAAATCTGAACAGCTGAACCAACTCCAAGGCCTACTCATCATCACCTCGCACTGCAGCACCAAAGAACCCCAGGCCACAAAACCGGTAGTTCAGCATCACTTTCAGCTACAGAATAGTTCAAGGAAAGGTAAGGTGGATGAGACGAGCTGCCCAGCTCCCCTTTTGTGGCCAGTGTGACACCTGAAGCTGTATCAGGACACCGAGCAGGTTACAGAATCCAGCTTCACAGGCCACGCTTACTCTGGGAGAACCTCAGCTGAGTTGATGAACATACATTTCCTCCCACAGGAGGTGGGGGAACTTCCAAAAATGAAGTCCTTTTGGCTATCTGGGTTTAAAAAACATTTTCAATCTTGACAGTTAAAAAAAGGATTCCTAAAAAGCCCATTCATGCCCCAACACAACCCCTTCACACCACTCTTTTAGATGGCGCTTGATTGTCTGATAGCCTGGAAGTGCCTGTGACATCTGCTCAGTCAAAAACAGTTCCTCCAACCTTTTCCATGTCTCCTGGAGCTCCACCACTCCCAGGTCTCCTCTCCAGCAAGGGGAAAGATCTGGAAATGCTGAAGAGGGGAGGAAAGTCCCCACAGCTATTTCACACACCTGAGACACAGTTTTCATACATCAACTTGCTGATCAGGCTCAGAGCTTCTGTGATTTTCGCTGAGAAGTTGTAAGCATCCTGCAAGTATTGCACCAACATCTTCTGTTTGACCAGCTCTGTGTGACGTTGCTCTTCTGGTACAACTTCTTCAGTCTCAAGACAACTGTTGCCACGTGAAGGATCCTCACTGTTCTCACCTGGGCATGAACCTGCACAGCACGAACAATTGTTTGTGAGCAGTACTGAAGGTACAGGACAAAGACACAGTTCAGGGCCTTTTAACGCTTCTCTCTCCACACCACAGCGACACCTTTGAAGAGCCAGGAGATAAAAATCCAAATTCTGCCTCAAACTTGGCTAAAAAGACAAAATCTCGGTATGCATGTACGACAAGGTGATGAACCACAGAAACGCCAACTTAATACAAGGGTGAAGAAAGGCATGGTCCAGTTGGGACAGACTCTGTTAAAATGCTTGTCGCAGGTTGAAAAAGGGGGGCTGTTTCCCACCGAAAGGGATGCGACAAAATAGTGTGTCAGCTGGAAAAGCAAGACCAGCCAAACCACACACAAACAACTTTTGATGCTTGTTAACGGCTTATCAGCACGTTAAAAAAACGTAAACCAGGAAGTTTTAGCTCAAACCAGGACAATGCTGAAGGGGTTAATCTGAACTTGACAGCTCCCCAAAGATGGATAGGCTCTAAAAAGGAAATTGGGGCAGAGTAGGGAGAAAGCAAACGCTACTACTCCCTTGCAAAGTTTGTGCAAGTGTGGAGTGTTGACAGCGTTAAGATTTCTAGATGGTAGACTTTCGACAGCAAGGAGCTCTAGGGGATCGGCTAGGAAACCTTATTCTGAAACAAAGCACCAAAGATAAAGCACGTGAAGTCTTAAAAATACACCCAGAGGCTTAAACCCCCGATAAAGCAGACTTTGCTTGAACCAGATACTTGGTCAAGGCTGTTAAGGGTAAGCATTACATTCCACCACCTGCTGAGGAAGCAGAACTTCCAACATATTCCAACGGGACAGAAGGGTGTGAGGGGGTAACACTGGTTCCATTCCCCTCAGCAATTACGTGAGTTAATGCATCAGAAATACACTTCTACTGAAAACATGTAACTGCTCCAGCCAGAAATGAAGTAACAGGACTAATGTGATCCAGACAAAATGCCAGGCTACTAGAAGAGCAAACGATCCAGAGATGGCGCAGCTCTATGAGCTGCCAAGTACGCACAGACCGAATCCCATAGGTCAGAAGAAGAGACAGGGCATTCCAGAGGGTTTTGGTCTAGCTCTGGCATCAGCTTGGACTTAGGAAAGACAAAGCGATCTGAAGTAGTTACCTGTGTAAAGTCTCTTCAGAACACGAAGGATTGTTGCCTCCTCACTTTCCTCCGCGGGCCCACTGAAGGGCTCCTTCCCCTGGAAGCGGCACAGGGCCTTTTGTGTAAGGCGGGCTGCACTCCTGGACAGTGACATTGCCCAAGAGAAAACATCAGCAACTTGTTAGGGCAGGACACAAGTGAAACCATTCGTCTTTACCCTGGACGCGTGGGGAAGCAGCTCCTGGCAGCACCTTGTGCTGGGTGCCTATGTCAATCTCTTCCTACAGAGTAGGAAGTAACGTTACAGAGTAACGTTACTGGAAATCATCCCTGCACCCAGGAGTTCAAACCTTTCTTGAATAGAGAACAAGAGACACATCCTTTGGGATAAACACTCTGTCCAAACTACAGAGCCTCCTTACCTGTAATTCAGCTTCCGCAGCAGCCCAGTGATTTGCTGTGATGTGCTCTCCACTGTCTCCTCCACTTCGAGCACCTCCTCTTCCCCTTCCTGCAGTGGCTGGAAGAGCTGCTGTGTGGCAGCCCTAACTTCTGGCAGCATTGCTTCCCACTCCTCCTCTGGGGTGATCATTGGAGCTATTAAAAATAAAAAACACGCCCCAAATCCCCCAAATATCAAAACCAAAAAACCCCACTAAACAGAGGGTATGAAGAATACAGAGACTCAAATGACACTAAATGGGGAGAGAAACCCATCTGAAACTTCGGAAATCTACCTTCCACCCCCACCCCCCCCACAGGCAGGCACTACCCTCATTGCTGATCTCACTGAGACCGCAGTAAGAATAAACAAGAACTCTTTGGTGTAAAAGAAAAAAAAAGAAACCACTGAGGGTTTAAAAAAAAAAAAGTAAGAAAGAACCATCATTTGATATTTATTGTTTTGTAGGCAGCAAAGGACCAAGGCCAATCAAGTTTAAATTAGTATCTGGCAAAATTTATGGCTCAAACAGTGCCTGAATGGTTGAAAATGAAAACCTAGGTGGGTGTTCATAGGTATAGTCCTGAAACTGGACTGCTGATCTAGGTATGGACATTGATATGGTCCTTCTATAGCACCACTTCATGAAAAATTGTTGAGTTTAATCCCAGTTTTCTGGCCTGTCTCATGAGTAAGATCTGAGACAAAAGCCACCACAACCTGGGAGTAAATTTAAGATGCAGAGAAATAAACCCTAGTATGCCCTGGGAAGGGGTAAGAGGAATAAGGGAAATTACCTGCTGCGGATCTGCCACGGTCCCTCATTTCTTGCAGCTTCTGCACCTCTTTCTTCAGTGGTTCAGCCAAGTCAGTACAGCTTAGCTGAAGATGCCAGGAAGAGAAGAAGAACTATGTTACTGACCTTCCTTTTTCTGAAATGCTAGAATTCTCCTTTCCCTCCCACTCTCTGGTTTAGGTCGTCAATCCCCTCAGAAAACCCTGCTTTGGGAAACCGGAATAGCGAACACTGACCATCATCCTAGAATAGGAACTGCTGTAAACTGCTAGTCTGAGGGTCAGAAAGGTCAGAAGGAGGTGCAGCTAAACACAAAGAGCAAGAGCTCTGTGCAGAATGTTCTAAAAGACTAATTCTGATCCTAAAGAAAGGAAGCCCACAGTGGATTCAAATCAAACTGCTGCAGGTTTTTCCACAATCCAAACACATCCCTCCCGGCCTTCCGCATACCTACCAAATACAGCGAGCAAGGGAAGAGCCAGAGAAAGCCAGATCTGAACCTGAGAAAACCAGAAAGCTCCCCCCTGCAGAGTCAAAGGCTACGTTGTCCCTCCCACAAGACGCAGAGAGGCTGCTGCCCTGGCTGTAGCCCACCACAGATATCCAGCTCGCCAACCGACATCTGGTTGGAATTACCTTACAAGAGAAGGGATTGTTGGACAAAAACGCAGCCAGGAGCTGGATCGCATTTTTAACTACTACCACAGATTTGTCTTTGAGACGTCCAACAGCCAGCGATACCACAGACTGAAACTGAGTCAGAGGCAGGGCCTAGCACACAACGAGAGCACAGACAAAGTTAAAAGAAGGCCAGATACTTGAGAAAAGTTGTTTTACTGTAGACATATTGGTGTACGGAAAGGCACAGATTATAGACTCATAGAGAAGTCTAGGTCTGAAGGGACCTCTGGACATCTTCTGGTCCAACCTTTGTTGGATACAGGACTCGGATTAAGTTATCCAGGGTCCTAATGAGTTGAGTCTTGGTATATCTGGTGAGGCTGATGAGTTTCCATACCAGTGTCCAAAAAGAGCTCGCATACCATGCTTTCTTCTAATTTGCCTAATTTTCTTTCTTTTCTTCTTCTAATTTTCTTTCTAATTTGTAATAAAGAGCAGCATTTAATTTCTGTTCCCTGGTTCCCTCACCCCTGCGATCTCTGGTCTCTTGGGAAAAGGAACGGCAGACACTGCAGTATACAGGAACAATATCCTCCTCCGTTAAATTTCAGTCTGTGCAAAGAGCAAGGTGACAGAGACTCCCTCAACACACACAACAGGAGAATGGATAAATGAGGCAATACCATTGCCCTAGCACAGACGTACTTTACGCTGAACGATTCGAGTGAAAAGCTGCAGCACACGGCTGCGCACAAAGCTATTGACGTCACAGATGTGGGCTTGCAGCATATTCAGAAACTGGTCCCGAGTACCACGAGCAGCTTCCTCCAGCTGGTCACCATTCAGCACCTGCACCAGCGCTTCTGCCATAGCTGCCAGAATGGCATTTCTCATCATGTAGCTCTGCAAAAAGAAGAGTTGTTGAACCAGGAACAGACAAAAAGACATGACTGGTATGCCAAGGGGAAGGAAGGTGTCGCCAGAGTTTGGCCTTCTAAGTCCCAGGCTTGAGCCTTAAGTGAATTCCTCCATTACAGACTTATTATTAACCTGTGGTGAACGTGGCTGCACCTGCAATACAGAGCAATCCAATCCCTCTATCCAACTAGGTCCACAGAAGCCAAGAACTGACATGAGAAACACTGATGGCTTCTAAGGGTAGTTTAAGAAAAGGTAACCCAGTGAAAAATTTACTAAGTACTGAAGAACAAGGGACAACAGCTGGGATCTCAACCAGTTCTCTGCTACCTGAGCGGCAATCAGACAGTGGATGTCATGGTTTCTCTTTTCCTTTGCATCTTTTAGGTAAGGGCAGAACCTATTCCAAAGGGCAGGTTTTGACTACTTGGTCTCAGAAAAAGGTTCTGTTCTCGGTCTGAAAAACTGGATAGCAATGCCTCCAGCACTTGGTGTTTCCATACAGGTAATGTTGTGGACACTTACCTCGCCATCCAAGAGAGGCACAAGAACGCTCATGTTGGATAGCACCAGAGCTGGAATCTGTTCAGCCAGCTCAGTTATAAAGGTAGCATAACCCTTGATTCCACAAGCATCACGAGCCAGATCCTGTGGACATTTCTGTCCAATTTCCCTGCACAGAAAGATGAACAAGGCATAGAGTGCCTCAAGTTGCTAGGGACAGAAGGACAAGCATCAGGGTATTTTTCTCACCTTAGCAGTTCACCCACCAGACTTTTCTGACTGTACTCTGTAGCCCAGAGGCTCACAGCCTGTGCAAACACTGGGGCTACATGTTCAAAGTGCTGCAGCATCTGCGTGATCTTCAGAGTAGCACCTTTCACATGGGAGAAGGAAGAAGGAGGTCAGGGAAAGTAACTGGGAACAGCTCTGGGACAAAGGCAAAGAGCAGGAACTCACTGAACATGTGATCATACTGAATCAGAGCTACAGCCAGGAGATGTGTCACAGCCTCCCGTGTGGCCCGGTACTTTTGAAGACCAATACTTGGATTCTCCAGGATATGGTAGCAGCTTCCTGTCACTAAGCTAAAGTCACAGAAGAGAGACAGTGAGCCTCACTATCGCAACTAGCACCAGCATCATTCTGGCACTCTGTACAAGGCAAACATTCTCTCAAACCAGAGATTCTTCAGTATCCTTAAAAAACTCACAAACATTTGAATTTTAAAGGCCTACCTAAGGAAAGGAAGTGGTTCCTAAACATATTACTTTTGCCTCAAGATTGTTTCCCCAGTTTCCCAGCAATCTGCACCTTGCAGAGGGCTGTAATACCGTCTCACTGGCGGTTTTAATATTTAACCCTCTCTTCCAGAAAACCCGTCACTCATCCCACCTCTACATCCACCCCCATTCCATACCTCACAAACTCTTCTTCCACCACCAAACCACCCCAAAGCTGACGGAGATCCAGCTGCAGCAGCTGCACGAGCAGCCGTAAGAGTGGCTCCCCCTCCTCTTCCCCCTCG
>NW_010397504.1:1087-2841 GCF_000710305.1 Buceros rhinoceros silvestris | reverse complement strand
GCGCCAGCTGCTGCACGAGCAGCCGTAAGAGTGGCTCCCTCTCCTCTTCCCACGAGGATCCAGAGATCTTGGGACGGTTCTTCTTGTTCTAGAAAGGAGATTACCCAATGCAGCTTGACAACAGAAAAAACACCATCACCACCCCGCTTTCATCAAAAAAGGACGTGACAGTTAAATTCTACAGCATTAAGAGACATACAGTGAAATGTATGGGCTTATATGCCCCTATCAAATGACCACTGCTGTCATCTTTGAACACAGAAAGAACAGTGGAGAAAACCCCGGCACACTAAGTACCAGCCAGACGCCAAAGAATGAAACAGGGAAGCCTAGGCACCCGAGTCCCTGCCGGAGTTTTGACACTCTTGGCTGTTTTCCACGTACAGTTTTACAGAAATACCTGTACTGCTCCTCCTGGCATCAGGTTTAAATCGGCCTATCTGTAACATCTAACAGATACAGACTTCAGGAAGCTTACACATTGTCTTGGCTCCAGCTAAAACAGAACCAGTTACTCTCTGTTCAGTGATTTTACTTCTCAGCTCAGTCTCTTCTAACTGATAGCACTTTCTGAAGTTAATATCGTATTTCTGCAGACAGTGTCTGCTTCTAGAGTTGATAACACTTGATGTTGACAGTTACCTACCAGGGACTGGTCTGCAGAAAGGCTGTTGCTCATACTTGTTCCGATAGAAACCGAGGTCACTGCTAAATCTTGTGTACCATGTTGGAGTGCCGCAAGTGAAAGGTTTGTAAGTAAAAAAAGTTGCACTTGCAAGGAAGAGTGGACAGGACAGGTGATCCAAACCTGACCAACAAAGTATTCCATTCAATATACATCTTATTCAGCATAAAGCTGAGGGACAACAAAGGTCAAGCCCCCTTCTTTTGTGGCCAGTGTCCAAGAAGGACTCTGACCATTCTTCTGCCTTCAATCCCCATCTGTGAGTCCCTGAATCCCATTCATCTCCTGCCAAGTCCAGTCTGGGACTTTCCCAGTGCCTGCCCTGCAGCATCAGTGGTGAAGTGACCACTGTCACGGGAGTTCAATATTGGTTTTGTATATACTTAATTATCTTCTTATTAATACTATTATATTTTTCTGTTTATCGTGACTGTTTCATTAAAGCCATTTTTGTTTTGCTTTTCTTGCCCAGTGCCTGCCCTGCAGCATCAGTGGTGAAGTGACCACTGTCACGGGAGTTCAATATTGGTTTTGTATATACTTAATTATCTTCTTATTAATACTATTATATTTTTCTGTTTATCGTGACTGTTTCATTAAAGCCATTTTTGTTTTGCTTTTTTTCCCGCCCACAACCCATAAGCCTCTCTCCCTTATTCCCTTTCCCCTCCTCTTCTGGGAAGGGAGAGGGGTTAATAAAGAGCATCTGCCATTCATTTAGTGGCCAGTCCAGCCTTAATTAATGGCACACATTTCCTACTTTTATCATCTTGTTTTCTTCCAGTTCCCAGTGCCTGCCCTGCAGCATCAGTGGTGAAGTGACCACTGTCACGGGAGTTCAATATTGGTTTTGTATATACTTAATTATCTTCTTATTAATACTATTATATTTTTCTGTTTATCGTGACTGTTTCATTAAAGCCATTTTTGTTTTGCTTTTTTTTCCTCCCACAACCCATAAGCCTCTCTCCCTTATTCCCTTTCCCCTCCTCTTCTGGGAAGGGAGAGGGGTTAATAAAGAGCATCTGCCATTCATTTAGTGGCCAATCCAGACTTAATTAATTGGACA
>NW_010397504.1:0-857 GCF_000710305.1 Buceros rhinoceros silvestris | reverse complement strand
CCGCTCTTGCAGGTTTCTATTTCAAAGGCATCCACCAGACCAGTCAGCAAATAACAGTTCATCTTGAGAGCACTGAGGTGAGCAGCACGGTCTGCATGGCTCAGCTGAGAATCATCCAGGATGGCAGGAAGTTCACTGCAATGATGGGACACCACTGACGAGAGACAGAAAGTCATGAGTACTCCTTGTCAAGGCCCTCATCCATCCTCTCCTGGAGACTTGGAGCAGTCATCAGATTACCAAAGATGTGTGCTCACATCTCACCAGCTCTAACACGGGCTGTCCCCTGCAACCCAAACCTTGGATGGACTCTCTTATCCTATCCCCACAGATCCCCATCAGCTCATAAAAAACTCACTCAGAGCTGATACATCCCAAAGATGTGCTTTCCAGGGACACGGGAAAGGGGGTTTTCTGTCGGCCTGCCCTTACAGCGAACACGCACAGCTCAGCGTCGTCCACCAAGATTACAGACCCGTATGACAGGAATGAGCTGCGGGTGCAACCCAGCTGGTCAAGTCACATTAGCCTTTATATCATCACCGAGCTGCAAAGGAGAGCAACTTCTCTATCACTCCTGCTTCAGCTGGGAACAGGGGATACCCACCGTGCATCATCAGCTCCAGGGCATCCTCCCTGACAGCGGTCCCCACCGCTCGGAAGTGGCTGCGGGCAAGGACAGTGCGTGAGGGCAGCGAGCAAACGCCACCAGGGAGAGGCGCGAGTGCCCACGCACACCGGCCTCCCCACCCGGCCAGCCCCCGCGTCCCCACTCACTGGAGCAAGCTGTAGAGAGCGTCGAAGTGCTGCAGCACTGCCAGCGCGCCCTGCGCCCGGAAGGCGGCCCGGAAGGCTGC
>NW_010397503.1:0-571 GCF_000710305.1 Buceros rhinoceros silvestris | reverse complement strand
AGGGTGGAAGCAAGGACAGGTAGCCTGGGAGAGTACAGAGAAATTGTCCAAGCAGCCAATGGTCAGATTAGGAAAGCTACAGCACTAATGGAATTAAATCTAGCCTGGGATTTCAAGGGCAACAAAAAAATCTTTTATAGGTATGTTGGTGATAAAAGGAAGACTAGGGAAAACATGGGAACTCTCCAGAAAGAAAAGAGAGAAGTGGTTACCTGGGACATGGAGAAGGCTGAAGTATTCAGTCTTCACCGGCAAGTACTCCATCTCAAAGGCAAAGGCAGAGACTGGAAGAACAAAGTACTGCCCAACACAGGAGAAGATCAGTTTTGAGAACATCTAAAAGGAACCTGAAGGTGCACAAGTCCATGGGACATGATGAGATGCATCTGCAGGTCTGGAGGGAACTATGCCCAGCAAGATGAGGGAGCAGGTCCTCCTGGAAACTATGCTAGGGCACGTGGAAAATAGGGAAGTGACTGGTGACAGTCAATGTGGCTTCACTAAGGGTAAATTGTGCCTGACAATGTGGTGGCTTTTTACGACAGGGTTACAGTGTTGGTGGATAAGGGAA
>NW_010397502.1:1011-3531 GCF_000710305.1 Buceros rhinoceros silvestris | reverse complement strand
CCGCGGTGCCTGCAGCTCCCTGCCCCGTGGGAATGGGGCGTTGCTCGGGGGATGCTGACTCCGCGTCTCCTTCCTTTCTCTGAGCAGTGAGAAGGAAACAGGAAACCGTCCAGAGAGGGAGTGTGCCCGGGAAAAATCACGGGCGGAGGAGGAACCATCCTCTCTGCGTTCGTGTGCGGGATCCGTGTCTCAGGGGAGAGGTGCTTGCACTCTCGGGTCTCTGCCTGTGCCTTAAAGTGGACCCGTGCCGGTCATCCATACTCGGTACCGCACAGGGCAGTCGCGTTGGCCGGCCAGGCTGTACACTCCTTGCGACACACCGAGACACCCGACGGTCGAGGTTGCCTCATACCTGGTAGCCCGTTAGAGAAAATGATCCATTTTTGTTTGTCAGAAAGGTAAACTTGCATTTATAACCAACGTCGCCACTCGAAGGCCGGTTTTGCGAGGAAGAGTTTCACCAGCCCTGTGTCTGAGGGTTAGTCATGATTCTTGCTTGCAGGTGTGAGGATGTTTGGGAATGTTCTTGCGCTGCGGATGCGTCCTGTAATCGAGTGCCATGGCATAACCTCCAAACCGGTGCTGCTGCAGGATGAAATTCAGCTTGGAAAATAAAACTGGGAAAAGAGTGGAAGGGAGAGACTGCAGACAGCAATAGTGTGTTCTCTGTGAACAGAGATGGGGATCGTTACACAGAATGAGGTGTCCAGTCTCATCTGCTCTGAAATTTTCTTCCTCAGGCCACTGAGAACTTCATATGGGGGGAAATGGGGCTAAAATAATTTACCCCCAGGTAGTTCTTTCAGCAGAAGAATCAGAGCAGTGTATGTCTGTGGATTTTGAAGCTACAGAGGGAAAATGGCTTTGAAGGATTTAAACAGTGCCAGCACCTTCAGAATTCTTGTTCAGGAGAAGTCCCATGTAAACAGAAGTGGCTTTGGCTTTGCTGATGGTTTCACGGGGCCTGCACAAAGTTCAGCTGTCACCACCACCCGCGTTACGTTTATTTCCACTATTAGGATATCAGAATGATCATGGTTGCCTTTTATTTAGATCACAAGTCCCTGAAATCCTTTGCTTGCAGTAAATATTTTAAATAAAGATTCATACAGTTTCTGGGGTCCTGGCAGGTGTAGAATAAAGGTTCGAGTCTTCTTCTAACTCAAATTTTGCGCGTCTAGAACCGTTGGATTCAGGGTATTTACTGTGTTTAAGGCAGTATGCTCCTATTTGTCTTGTCTTGCCTCAAACTTCTACCGGTAGATAAATCTTTTTCAAAAAAATTTGAGCACAGCCTCTGATAACAGCTCTGCTTTCCCATGACCTGCATTCATATATGTCATATTTAGATAAGAAGGAGGCACAACGCTGACTAATGCCGCTTTTTTGGAAGGAAAATGACAAAAGCTCTTGGAGACAGGAATAGAATTGCCAGCGCTAAATGATGGATGAACAGCCAGTAGCAAAGGTGGCAGCTCTCACATTTCCCTGTATTTATGGAGTATGGAAATGACGAGTGTTATCTGGGTTTGTTTCTCTAGGCTGGGTGCTTATCTTCAGATTCAGCAGTTCTCTGGGTCCCAGGACAGGGTGTAAGAGAGCAGATGGGTTTTGTTTAGCACGAGCGTGTGTTGCTGCCTCTCTGGAGCTGTTGTCTGGAGCGTGGGGCATAGCTGTGCCCCACACCCCTGCTTCCAGTCTGTTCCCATATTTTGTCTGACAGCACTTGTTCCTTATTAACATGACTATAGCCTCTTTGTGCCCTCCGTCAGCAGAAATCCTGTACCAGAATAAATTTCAGAGGTGACAGATTGGAACGGTTTGACCAGATGATGGCACACAAATGTCTCTGAGATCGGCACCACCTGTGGCTTTGCACCTCTTTGGCTTCCGCCCTGGGCAGGGGCAGTGGTTAGCGCTGTTGCCTGCCTGCTTCTGGCTCACCTTCTCTGGCTGTTGGAGTAGAGATGAGGGATTACATGGGAGGGAGAAGGCAGTGGCTGCAGTAAGCAGTAAGTCGCCTGGAAGCTCAGTTATGCTGTATTTTAGAGCCTACTGAAAATGTGATATTCTGGCTCATGGAAAACAAGCCCGTGTGTGATGGTCCTTCTGCAGGCAGTGCCATGCCCACTGAAACTGGAGTCCAGAGAGGAACCTGGGAAAGCCAGGGATGCAGCCCCAGGCCGTGGGGGTAAAAGCACACTGGGTTTCCTTGAGGCCATGGCTTGTCAGAGCACCTGTAAGGCTTTTCCTCTCTTTCCTCAAAGGCTCTGACTACAGGTTGATTTGGCAGGTGATGGGAGGTGAAGTGGCAGATACCTCTCTGCTCACTCACGGCTAGGGGAACACTTGCAGCCGACGGGTTACCACATTCTTCATAGATCTCCCAGACACAGGACAGCACAGGGCCAAACACCCTGGTGGGAAGGTGCCAGAGGGGCCAGCTGCCTCCCAGGAAGGGCCAAGGCATGCCACGATGTGGTGACCAGATCGGGCTCTAGGGGCTGGACTACCTCAACC
>NW_010397502.1:584-818 GCF_000710305.1 Buceros rhinoceros silvestris | reverse complement strand
TAGCCGCACGCTTTGCACGGGTCTTTTGAGCCCAGGCGGATGCTCTGCGGGTCTGCACGGAGCCCCTCGGGCTGAGACCTGCCCTGCTCCCCATGACACCGGGGGGTCTGGCAGGGAGCCCGAAGCCTCCGGCGGCTGGAAGCTGGGGAAGACCTTGGCGTGCGTGCAGCGGGGCTCCCCCCGGCCCCGGGCATCTGGGCGCCGGTCGCAGATACACGTCCAGGCTGGAAGGAT
>NW_010397502.1:0-289 GCF_000710305.1 Buceros rhinoceros silvestris | reverse complement strand
TCCTGCCGGCAGCCGGGGTGCCCAGCACGCGGTTCGGGAGCTCCCGAGAGGCGGCGTACAAAGTTTGCGGCTCGGCGCTGCCGGGGATAGGTAAGCGATCTTTGCTGCCGAAGTTTGAAACCCGTGCGCTCCCGGAGATAGGTAAGCGGTGTTGCCTGCCGAAGTTGGAACCCCGCCGGTGCTTCTCGGCGATCTGCCGCTGGGGTTTTCTCCTCGCCGGCTTTCTGGTCGTACTGCTGTAATGTGTGTCTCGCCCTGTCCGGGGTTTTGTGGAGCCGTAAAGGGAGAT
>NW_010397501.1:0-253 GCF_000710305.1 Buceros rhinoceros silvestris | reverse complement strand
GACAGGAGGAGAGGTGCGGGGGTACCTGCGAGTGGGTGGGCTCAGAGATCCCCACGGCCAAAAGTGGGGACAGCACAGCACAGCGAGGACAGCGCAGGCAGTGACGCAGCAGTGCAGACAGCTGCCTGTAAAGCCCCTCCTGGCTGCTTCTCCCTTTCCATGAGGGAGGAATGACTGTGGAGGCATTCCAGGTAAATATGAAAAGAGGACTAAAGGGGCGAAGTGCTGTGCATCTCACACAGCGTACATACCA
>NW_010397500.1:0-9705 GCF_000710305.1 Buceros rhinoceros silvestris | reverse complement strand
GGAGTCCAGCTGCTGTGCCGCTGCCCCGGCAGCTGCCAGCTGGCCGTGCCAGGAGTTGGCCCCACGAGCCGCGGGCGGCACAGGGGAGGCAGAGGGGTTCAACGGACATTGCCTTTGGAGGGATGTCAGGAGTGGCAGGCCTGTCTGTGGACTGGGATGAAACTACTGCCGTTCCATCAGGAACAGAAAGAGAAGATAAACATCAGCACCAAACAATCCAGATAACTTGCATCCAAATGTCCTAGCAGAGTCGTGCTTAAGAGTATCTGATTACCTGCTACTGATGTTCAGTGACTCCTGAACTTCTAGAAGAGCAGGGAATCCATAATAACTTATGGCCAACACAGTAAGGTCTATTATGAATCATGAGCAGAAGAGTGAACAGCTGATTAAGACTAGATTAAAGAAAAATTAAAAGAGAAAAATATAATTAATGCCAGTCAACATTACTGTGTATGAAATCAATACTGTAAATTTTATTTGCCACCTTTTTTGACGGGATGGCAAGTTAGTTTGGTAGGGATGATGGAAATGACCAAATCTGACCCAACAGCACGTGACACAGCAATTAGGAAAGCCAAACAATACAAAATTAACACGGCATGTGTTACATTGAGTAAAAGCTGTCCGCCTGACGGGTCTTGGAATACAAATGGAGAATCATCACAGAATAATTTTGGTTGGAAGGCACCTCTGCAGGTCATGTAGTCCAGCCCCTTGCTCAAAGCAGTACCAACTTCAAAGACAGATCGAGTTGCTCAGTTCCAGATGAGTTTGGGGTGTCTCCAGAGGTGGAGATCACACAATCTTTTATTTAGTGTGAAAGTTCCTCTTCCTTAAACAGATTTGTCTTAGCAGAGTTCTTTGACAAATAGTTCATAGTGAGGTTCAGTACTTCTTCCAAATATATGGGAGAAAGCACAGTCTAGAGACAAGTGCAAATAAAGTTTGCAGAGGACATTAATGCTGAAGAAACTAGCAAATGTCAGAGGGGTCATGTCAGTATTATAATTCCAGTGACCTTGGATTGCTTCTTTTAACATGGTCGAATATAGAGTCATTGGAAAGAGAAGAAAATTCTTAGATCATACAGATGGAATGGACAAAGCTGTGCCAGGGAAGAGTGATGTTCAGATGGACATGGTAAATAGGGTGAATAACTGTCTGAGCATGAGTTGCCCGTGTGGGTCAGCGAAAAATAAACTTCTGTGACCCTTGAAGTTAAAAATATGAGGAAATTGGTTAGGGAAGGTTATAGAGGCTATGTCTATACTAATCAGTAAAGCGGTCTAGGTGCAGTTCTCTTTCTGTGAGGGTGAATGGGATAGCACAGCTTGCCTCCATACTCCATAGTCTCCTCTAAACACAGTTGCCTGATTCATACTGTCTGCTTGAACAACTTGTCCTGTACTATCCCTCAAACCATGCTTAGGTATTGTCTGGCAGGGGGATGGTTCACATATTCCCAAAATATGCTAGGGAACTAACCATGACATACTGTGAGCAAGTGTGTGCCCATACTTGCGCCTGCATTTAGTTCTATCATGCAGACACTGCTGTTAGTTTCGTCTTTAGCACCGGTTTAACATTTAGTGGCATTCAGCGTCCAGCCTGAGTAGTCACAGGACAAGAATAATGCCATCACATTAGAAAGGGTGCAAATGAAGTCCTGAGGAATGGCAAAATGTGCCTCATAACATTCATATTTTACGGCGGAGAAGGTAAAGGAGGGACCTGGTTGTAGTCTGTGAACTGTGCTCTGAAAGTATTGTAATGAATTCCTCAGTGTAGCAGGTAGGTAGAAGGATCTTATAGCCAGATGTTGAATCAAAACAAACTTTGACAAGAAGGAAGTTCTCAGTTTCAAAGTTCTAGTCTTGTGAGTATTTTCTTAGTTGACTTTCTGTAGTTTAAGATGGGATTGATGCAAGTCCTGTGGCCCGTGCTATATAGGAGGGCAGGTTAGATGATCACATCAGATTTGTAGTCTTTGAATTAATTAATGTGATTTTGAGATATGAAAGTTTGGCAGTTGGATCGTGTTCTTCTGCCAAACAGGGGGACTGGTAGAGCTTCAAGGCTTCACCTTTTGCCACTGTCCTATGTGACTACACACTGACCAGGATGTTTCCCAGCACAGAACAGAGAGATTTAGGTGATGCGTTTTGTCTTTTGTATACTGCTGCCAATAATTTTACCATCCTCATCTCATTATATGTTATAGAGACACTGTAGAATCTATTCAGTATAGAAGATTTTTCCTTATAACATACTATTTTTTTGGTCAACATGCTTTTATTTCTCTATTGGTCTGTATCTTCTGGTTGGAAATGATTGTTATTTGCTTCCTTTTTCTTCATAGTAGTTAATGTAAAATCTGTCCTCAAATTCCCTTCCTAAGTGTGGTAGGTCAGCAAAGATCTCCTTTTTAGGAGAAGTTTGCTTTAAACTAACCTATAGCATTTGTATTCCCTGCCATGTGACATTAAGCAGCATCCTCATAGTTTGAAAGTTTTCGCGCACTTTTGCCTTAAAAGTTACGTGACTGTGCTGCGAGCTCAGTTTCTTTCCGTGCTCTTGGCCACTGCAGAGCGTGCCGTGCCGTTGCCATGCCGTGCCGTGCCTGCCTGCCTGCTTGCTTGTTTCTCTCGGAGCTGCCGTCACCGCGCAGTCACCGCTGCCACGAGCCCTATCGTTCAACGCAACCGCGCCGCGGGGACAGAGCCCTTGCGCCGTGTGCCACTGTGAGCAGCGCCTGTCCCAGAATGCTGCTGCTGCTGCTTCCTCGGCAATGTGCCACTGCCGTGAGGGCCCAGCCTCGGAACTGCGCGTCGCGTGCATCGGAGCCCCGCCTCATCGCGACTGAGGAGCTGCACCCGAGAACCGACTGAGCTGCTTTTTGCCAGAAAAGCTGCTGCGCCACCTCGGCACGCCGCATCGGAGCCCCGCCGCAAGTGCCGAGTCCAGACTGCCTGCGCGCCTGAGAGCTGTTTGCTTTTGCTTTTGCCTCAACCCACAATAGAGACTGGTAGGACTTTGTGCCAATTCCACTCTATCTCGCGCTGCCGGGTAATTCGTAACTGCGCGGGTTCCTGTGTTCCAGTCACACGGCAGAACCACGTGGCCGCCGCCATCTCAGATCACTGCCACAGGTCGGTTTTTGCTGTTGCTACTGACCGCAGGTTAACCCTTGCCTTCCCAAAACCCTCAATATCTCACTGTTCTCCTTTGTATTTAATATATATCTGTTTGTGGTGTTATTAAAGTTTGTTTCAGTTTTCCAAAAAGCATTTTAGAGGTCTCACGAGTTCTTTTCTCCCTTCCCCTATCTCTGGTGGGATAGGGAAGGGTATTATCATCATCGGACCTTGGTTTTTACCTCGACCAAACTGGTGACACTAAGGAAAAGGATGGTTGCCCTTGCCATTTTGGAACTGTGGATTATTGAACATCTACTACAGTTTCTCAAGAATTTCCAGTTATCATTCACACATTTTTTAAAAAATTCTTTATCACATTTGATTTAGCTTGTAACTACTTAGTGATATTTGTCTTTTTAAATCATGAGATGAATAGATTACTGGATTGGACTTCACTGACTTGACATGTAACTAATGGCATATAATCCCTTGTGCCAAAAATACAGTTCTGTGATTGAACGATCTTCAAACAAGTTCTAGTATAAATTTACCTTTTATCAGATGCAATTGATTTTCAAATTAGGAAATTATTACATGTGCTTTTGTATTTTTTTAGTGGCAATAGAAGACATCCAGCATGCTCCATTCAGATTGAAGATGTGGGTGATAATACAGTTTTCTGCTCTGGTAGCACAGATAGCTGAATATGGATCTAGTAATCTAGCTAATTGATTTGATAGTCTGCAAAACAGACCACCTGCTCACTCATCTTGAACTTCGTAAGTGACAATGTTAATTCATGAGCTTTCAGGGTAATTTTCTTCCTTCGTGCCAGCAACTCAGAGATTAGTTGTAGGGGGTCTGCAAAGGTTATAGAGACACTGTAGAAAGGTCTGCAAAGAGAACAGCTTGGTCGCAAAGAGCCTGTGGTGGCTGGGCTGAGCACACAAACCAAATGGGCAGATCTTTGCTAAGTTTTTTAGCTGTGATTGATTTCTGAGCTGCACACAAGTAATGATGTGCCTTACATGACATGCAAGGCCGTATTCCCTGTTCCCTGTGCCTACACAGATCGTAGCAATTCACTTTAACGCACTCGTCATGCTGGGCTCTGTGACATGGTCACGTTGCTCATTGTTGTGTAACTCTAGTCCCTCTCATCTATTATCCAGCTTTTGGGGCTGATGGTTAGGCAATTTTATTTTTCTTCTTTTTGTGTCTTTTTTGTGACTAATTTTGTTCTTAATATCTGGATTTTGATAAGTGTTCTTTGAGTCTCTCTTTTCACTCGCTCCTTTTTTATTAGTTTGCCACCTTCCTAATCCATACAGTGAAGTAAGTTTTCTGTGGGTCTGGAGGCCAGCTGAATGAGCTGCCCCTTCTCCTTTTGTTGCACATTTTCAAGCCCATGTATTATTTACCTCTTCAAAAATCAGGGAATAGTTTGCTGTCTATTCTCCTTTGGGCATGAAACATCAAGGATTTCTGAAAATGCAGCCTGTTCTGGTTTAGCCATCTTTTGTACAACCTCCTGAATTAACAGCAGGTCAGTCCCTTTAGGATGGCATAAGGAGAATTGCTGATAATTACTGCTTGCAAGTATAAACAATCATGCCCATGTGCTGAAGGGACCTAACCAATGCCAGCCAATTAAAAGCAATGAGAGGAAGAGCACATTTCCTGGGATGGTGCAAACGCTGGTAGCCAGTAAACACAACTTTTTGCCTGGAAGGACTGAGCTGACTAACTCTGCTTTTGTTAATGCTACATGACCTCTTTTGAACACTTTCAGGTCTTCAAAGGAGTCACAATCCACACTTTGAGAAACATTACTGGAGAATGATGAGCTTCATGGAGACTTGTCATTAGTAGGAGAAAACAAATTAAAGAGGTGGTTCAGTCTGTGTTAAGGAAATGATATTTCTGAAATCCATCTGAATCATAAATCATCAAAGGACTCTCTGCAACAGACCTGCTAGCCCCTTCGCACACAGAAATGACACTAATGTCCTATATATGCTGATAAAGCTCTCCCCTTTCCTGGAAAGGTATCAAATATCATCTGCACTGCATTAATTAAGTGCCAGTCTGATTGCTGTTAAAGTCAATGGCAGCTCTTTTGTTATGTTGAGATATGTGACATCTTCTAATTTTTGGAGCATTAGGATCCCACAGAGAAAGGTACTCTTTGTAGGCTAAACTTTCCACATGAAATGCATATGAAACAGTGCAGAAAGCTTTCCTTAGTCCTTCTGGAGAAAAAGAAAGTTGGGGCAAACCCTAGGCCAGTGTACACTGCTGCTGGCCCTACCAATTTTTGAAGATGGCATACTTCAAAGATGAATGCTAGAC
This sequence comes from Buceros rhinoceros silvestris, assembly GCF_000710305.1. NCBI lineage: Eukaryota > Metazoa > Chordata > Aves > Bucerotiformes > Bucerotidae > Buceros > Buceros rhinoceros. Next base: position 4,213 of record NW_010397500.1, on the reverse strand, counting down.
TGGAAATGCACATGACCATTTTCAGCAAAGCTTTTCAAATAAGTCCTGCACCGTTCAAATCAATGGGACATTCACAAGACAGGATGGAGCTTTAGTGGTTTGTTGGCTGCAATTCTCTGTTGACATTTTCTGGGGCTGCCTGAGGTCACTGCTGTAACTAAGGATAAAAAGCAGCAAACTTCAACTACCTAAACAGCAAACCAACTGTATTTTACTTCAAAGCTTCTTCATCTTGAAGATTTGGAGAAATTGCATGCCTACTGTAAGTCAAGTATTTTGCTCAACAAATTAATTCCTTGAACTGTTGCTAGGTGTGGTTTCAAAACAGTTCTAATTCTACCAATATATCGTCTTAAGTAGCAATAAAGCATGACTCTTCAACAAACTGGAAATGTGTTTCAACAATGTCCCTTCTCCTGGCATAGCTTGGTTGGTTTGCAATGTTTTGTATTAGTCCTGTACATAGATACAAGGCAAATGCTCTACTTATATAAAAATACTATCTCCTATCAGAAAAGCCCCTTAATACAGATCATATCAAAGCTCTCCATCACATGCTATCAATCCTTAGTGATTTAATAAAATGTCCATCATCTACTATGTGCAAGTATACAAGTCACAGCCTGCATGCATGTGCTTAACAATAAGTTGTTGCACTGAATCAGTAAGGCTAATTACAATTTAGGCTTGCAAAGCATCTGTGGACCATCAGAGTCCTTAATTATACGTTCTTAATAGTTTAGCTGTGTAAATCTAGACATTTTACACTACTAAAACAAAGAAAAAGCTGTAATATATAGCCCATACAGCGAGTCCATAAAGAGACTTATAGTAATTAATAGTTTGTTGTTTTTAAACCAACAAAATCAAGGTAAATACAATAGCTTAGCGTATTTTATAGAAAAATTGTTACGCAAATAATTTGTATTTAGTACTACGTGTAGGCTTTTAAAACATCAGCAAAATACAAAGGTTATAACTGTATTTTCAGTAGGGTTTTTTTATTCAAGTATTTATTCAAATATTTGCTACCAGAAAGTTTTGCTTTGGTCTACTTAATTAATTAATCTTAAGGATGTGTGTGGATAAAGGTCTGAGAGCTTATTGGCGCATATTATTCTGTATGGTGATGCCAACTGCTATCACATCTTCATAAATTGTGGTCATTAAGGAAAACAGAGCTAGACAAGATCAGCTCAAAGCCTTTCCTGAATCTGGGATACCAAAAATTAAGACAGTACTATTTAAAAATAAACTTAGATTTGGCTTGTAGTGTGGTAGGCAGCTCCCACATTTCCATGTGGTGGGAAGGGGTTAATGTTCTCTCCCTTCAGGCAGGAAGGAAAATTACCACCCTCCCCTCCATACCTGCCAATGCAACCCAGGGAGGAAGGAAGGAGAAGAGGCTGTTTGGATGGGTGAAATAAAGGGAGAAGTCAGGCTTGGAACTGCACTGCTGTGTGGAGGGAGAATGGAGGATGTCTAGGACAAAAATGACCTAAGGGGATGAGACCAGTTTACGATCAGACTTGTTAAAAAGAAACATGAAGGGTGGTCTGTCTGTTTATTTTTCTGGCAGCAACTGGAGGATTTTTAACATCATCTTCATTTATCTTTGGGTTTGCTGATTTTGACTGTATCTGAATAATTTAGCAGGTGTGCCCACACTCGTGAATAATTTTAAATCTTTTTTTCTTATACAATCAACTTATTCCAAATGAATTTTTAAAAAATCTGGCTCTCATTACTTGTGATTTCCACTGGAGTGGTGATGGGTGTGTATTGTATGTCCTGCTTGGATTCTTTGTGTACATTTTATGAATGCAAACTGAAATAAATTTTGGTTTTATTATTCCTTGCACAGCTTAGCTGTGAAAAATGATGGCATGCTTAGGACACCTCAGGAAAATTTTTGGTTATTTTGGATGCCATGCGGGTTTCTTGAATGATGAAAGGTACATGACTGAAGGGATGTGCCTCACAGGCGTCTTCTGTGGCAATCTCCACAGAGGAGCTCTTCCCCTGATATCTAGTTTTTCCTGTCTTGAGAGGATTTCACAACGAAGACTGATGTGAACAAAAGCAATGTAATCAAGGAAACTGGGCTGCACCAGGTCTAGGATTACAAGACCCTGATGGTGTAGTTACATGGGAGCTGGGCAAGTGGCTCGGTTACTCCTGTCTTGTGTGGTGGCTGGGGCTGTAGAGTGGGCAGAGATTCAGGAGCAGCATATGTGTGCAAATGGGTGTGGGAAAATGCCCAGAGAGCTTAAGTGATGTTCCAGACCAGAGCCCCAAAAATCTTATGACGGTTTCTTTATTCTGGACTTTTTTCTAGATTCCACTATATTTCCCTTTCTCCCCTTGAAAGCTGCAGCCCTGGTACTTTATTCCTTCCCAGTGCTACAGGAGGAGGAACGCACAGCTCCTCCTTTGGCAACAGATCTGGAGCCAGCTGCTCAGGAGGGTCGTTTTTGGGCACCGTTTTGACTCAGCTGCTTTACTCCCACACTTCTGATAGCGTGGTATTAATACATCACAAAATTTCTTCCCACCAGCCCCATGTTCCTGTGCATGGTTTCACCAACAATATTTGATAATTACTTTTGTCTTTGTAATGAAAAATGTGAGTAGGATCATTTAAAATAGATTTTTTTTCCTCTGTGAAAATTTTTAAAAGAGGTTTACACTGTGTTTTTGTATCTTGTCAACTGCTTCTAATCTGTTACATTCCTCTGAAGCTGGCTTCATATTTTACTGTCTCTGTCTGGAGTTCCTTGTCATTTTTACTGTTTGGGGACAGCAGCATCCCAGGACTGTAGAGAGGTGATTTGAACAAAGCCAGAGTGTCAGTCTGGAAGCCCTGCAAGTTAGGCAGGTGAATAACGCTCCTGTATGGTCATGGCCCGTGAAGTCCCTTTGATTCAATGGCCATTGTGGGTGCTTATAGTATCTCCTCTAGAGATATGCCGCTTGTGCCACTTAATTTTTTACTTTTTGGAGGCAAATACTGAGTATGTGCTGTATCCAGCAGAGCAACATGTACACAACTGAAAGAAGCATTCAATAACAAAACACATTCTGCTGTAAATCCGTATTAGCCAACTTGCTGCAAATAGATTTGTCCTACTTGTAGAGGTGCTTCAACTCAAACTTCTTCGACTTATTGAACTTCTTTTTCATATTTGTGTTCTGTGCTCATTCGTAGTCATGCCCTGGGGTGTTTGCACAAATGATGTTTTAGACATGTAAATTTGGCTAATAACACACCCACCCACGGCTGGCAACCAAGCGCGCAACCTGACACAGAGGGATGATCTAATCCCAGGAGGTATATCTGGCCTGAAGGAAAGCAGGGAAGGAAGTTGGCTACTCCAGTGGGTGAGCCACACTCTGTGCCCCCCAACTTAATGACTTGCTCATTCAGTGAAGCACAGGGAGAAGTGTGGGCCTTTTGATGGCTATGTCTGGTTTGTGAAACACCTCCTGTACCATGAATGCTTGCAGTGGTAACACACAGTGAATACGACTCCTCAGTCTGACACTGCTCTTTCTGGATTTCCTGAGATCTCTTCCTTTTACATAAATTCATTCAGGTTTGTGGACGGGCTAGCTTAGAAGCTGAAATTTCATTTTTCCCAAAGATGGCTTTTCCCTGTTGCTCAGCTAATTTGTTCACTGCTGATCAGGAGTGATTGTCTGAAGGGAAAAACAGTAATTTACTCCAGCAGGTACCTACGCCACTGTAGGAATTGTCCTCAGCAACACCAGTTACTGCCAGCTGTGGCAAAGTGAAGTCTGTGGAAAGAAAGATTTGCCAAGAGGTGACCAAGCAGATTGTATGTGCAAATCAGGGATACCTCCATGAAAGTCAGCAGCGTTAAAAATCTCAGGCCCCTGTTGAGTCATGTCACCCTGACCACCCTTCCCCAGATCAGCACCTGAACTAATAGAGAAGAAACATAATTTCTGATTCAGTTTCTTGTTTTCAGATAGGGCTAATACGAATGTAGAAAGGTGACCGAATTTGGAAGAGAGCACTCACGAGAAAACCAGTCTCTTAGAAACAGTCCTTCCTAGTCTTCATCAGAGATGGTTTGTCTTGTGATAGGAGGTGAGTGTACAACCTTCCAGTCTCTTAAGAAGGCTCTTATGCAATGCAATTCTGGATCCCTCAATGTTCATGTCACTGGTTTGGCCGAGGTAAAACACC
>NW_010397499.1:2258-2502 GCF_000710305.1 Buceros rhinoceros silvestris | reverse complement strand
CACTGCTGTGCTTAACGAACGGTGTGTCAGCAGGTCCCTTATAAACTTCTCCTCGGGGTTTGTAGCCCGTGCGCGAAACCTCGCTCCCAGCAGCTCTTGGCAGGCGGGCGCAGGCTGGCGCGTGCCCAGCTTCCTTCCAGAGGGGGTTTGTTACTCAGCCCGGGGTGACGTCTCGTTGTTTTACGTTTTCTTGCCTCTCTCTCCAGCTGGGCTGGAGCTGCGGGAGCAAACCATCCTCTGTCCC
>NW_010397499.1:1338-1787 GCF_000710305.1 Buceros rhinoceros silvestris | reverse complement strand
CATGCTCCCTGTGAATGGCGGGGGGCGTGGGAGTGCTGGTCTGCACCCGCAGGTAACAGTGCCGTGGGTGCTCAGGGTGCCAGTGGTGCAGCAGGACCGGTGCAGGGGGTGCCCTGAGCTCCCTTCGGCAGCCCTCCCTGCCCTGAGCTCCCTTCGGCAGCCTTCCCCTTTGCTGCCAGCCCATAGTGGTTTCCAGTAGCCAGGCTGGCGTCTACTCCCCTGCTCTGTGCTCCCATTAACCCTACCCTCCCCTTCCCAGCCACTGGAAAAGGCTGAAATCAGGCCCCTCCCTGGCTCGGTGTGCCTGGGTGCCCCCAGCCCCCTTCCCTTCCCCCTCCGATGCTCCATGGGCCACAGCGGCGATGCCCATGGACAACACCTGTGTGGTGCTGTGCCAGGTTGGCCCCAGGTGGGTGCTGAAGTGGTGGCGGTCCTTGGTGAACCTACGC
>NW_010397499.1:0-1193 GCF_000710305.1 Buceros rhinoceros silvestris | reverse complement strand
AGCAGTGGAGGGACTGCCTGGCTCTGGGGTAATGCTTGGGGCTGAGTTTGGTGCCAGTGCAGGAGCGGTGTGTGCCGGGAGTGGCGTGTGCTGCTGGGCACCGCTGGCCACCCCGAAGAGCTGGGGCTGGTGAGCCTCTGCTGAATGCTGGCCATGGACCTGCTGTCCTCGCCAGCCAGCGGCTAAAGGTGCCTTTCACAAGTGGCCAAACGCTGTCGGGAGAACGAATGAGCTGGTATTTGGTGGGTGATGCTGTCACTGCTGGGCCACGTTCCCAGGGGTGAGGGAAAGGTGCTGGGGAGCAAAACCCGTTCTGGAGCGCCTGGGCTCATGCTGGTCTGCTGCTCCCTGCTTTGTGCTCCAGCTGCCACTGTGTGTGTTGCAAGGATGGACCATGCCAGGCTGGTCACCGAGCCAGTGTGCAGCACTGACATGTGCCTCTGTCCCAGGTTACCATCCCGTCCCGCAGCTGGGACGTGTGGGACTTGCCATCCCAGTCCCCTCTCCCCAGAGCAGGAGCGATCTGGCCGGTTGGTTGGCTCTTTGTGCCAGGCTGAGAGGGATCTTTAAGCCGTAATGAAATGTTAATAGTATTTTTCAACTCCAGACGGGAGTAGAAAATGAGGTGTTTAACGCTGGGCTCCGCAGCGACAGGAGCAATCAGCCTGAGAAATGGGAAGCTGGGGCCACAGCGCCAGCCTCTGCTTGGCCTGACAGCCCTGCCACTGTCGGTCCTGCCCCAGCGATGGAAGGGTGCCGGTGCCCGGCATGAGCCATCCGGCCGGCGCAGCACGGTGCCGGGATGGCTGGGAGAGCGGCTGGTGGGAGTCCCGGCTCTGCCTGGGTCTCCTTGGGTCTCACCAGCAAGGTCACTGCCGCCCGCCCAGTGAGAGCCGAGGAGATTGAGGGGGCAGTGGCACTGGAGTGCCCCAGGGGGCAGCAGGATGATGGGACCCCAGCTCTGCACCCTGCCGTGGCCTCTATCAGCTGCAGACGGAGTGGGTTGGAGATGGTTCCCAAGCAGCTACTGGGGGCTTGGAGGGGTGTCCCGAGCAGCTACTGGGGGCGCAGCTTCGCTGAGCACCGTGCCCGCTGGCGGCTGGCTGCTCTGCTCCAGCACTGCTCTGCCAGCGAGCCTGTGTGTGCCCCTCTGCAGCCCTCTGCGTCATGTGCCCCTGTGCCCCTGCCCCCTC
>NW_010397498.1:0-248 GCF_000710305.1 Buceros rhinoceros silvestris | reverse complement strand
ACCGTGCCTGTTCGCAGGGAAGTCCTATACTATCTAACACATTACAGTTCTCCTTGGTTTTGAAATATCGGCATGTTTGTATTACTGTGAAGACTGAAGGTAGGCACATCCTTATTTCAGAACCAGCAGTCCCCAAACAAATCACAGACACTTTTTAAGAGAGGTGAAAAGTCTTTCTATCTTCAAAGAGCTGTTTAGGGGAGCAGTGTTCCCGATCTCAAAAACTCTCAGATTTCCATTCTTACACA
>NW_010397497.1:8265-17676 GCF_000710305.1 Buceros rhinoceros silvestris | reverse complement strand
GGTTCCTCCATGTTGAACCCAGGACAACTGCCCTGAAGTAAACTCCTCCTGTTAAAGCCACATAATTGTGAAGAAGAAAACAGCTGGGCAAGAAGAGCTGTTACGTGTTGTATGTATACTAGCTACAGTAGCCCCTTGGACTGTGATATTTTAAGTATGTAAACCAAAGAAGGGAGCTCAAACCACACCAACTCTAACATGAGTTATGTTTTTCTGTGGTTCTTTTTTTTCCTTTCAGCTATGTCCTGTAAGGAAAGAATAGCACATTTACATTTTCAGGTTAAAATTATCCACTTTTGTCCTACAGAAAAGTTTCTGCACAGTCCTGAAAGAAAGTATTGACATTTTTGAAATAATACGCCCTGGTTCTACAGAAAAAAAAAGGCATATCAGCTTCTTTTACCTTTTCTGTCTCTAGGTGCTCAAAACCTAGCTTGCCCAGTATTTAACTTTCTTCAGCCATCATATTGAGGGTCTTGATCTTAACACATTATTCTGGAGCCTGCTCAAAGAGGCAGGAACTTAAAAATGACATGTTTAAAGTGTCTGTATTGTGGTACAAACCTTTTTTCAGACTACATCCCTTTGATCTTTTATTATGTACAGAATGTTCTCATCTGAGATAATAGTAGATTCATTTTCTATAAAGAAAAGTGAGGAAAGAAAAGCATAAATTATGTGTCAGAGTGATGAGTTTGGAATTTCTCAAATTCCAGCTGCAGGTTTTAGTAGTCATAATTGCAGTATGGGCTAGAATAGCCAGTGCTATAACTGGAAACCGGAAACAACAAAACCCCCAACATTTTCCTCCAGGGTTACTAAAGCTATACATATATATAGTAAGGCTCTTATTTAACTACAACAAGACAGTGTAGTGTGTAAGTTATAATTTATTGTAAGTTCCTATGAATAACTGATAGTCCTGCTGTCGTACAGAAAGACTGTTCAACTCAGGAAGTTATTCTAAATGCCTTGTAACCTAGGAAAATTAATAGGGGAATTTGACAGTTTCATGTAGCAATTTATACTTATCAGCATTAGAGTGTATCATGTGCTGGAAAAGGCATAGAGGGAATAGGTGTCTTGGTTTAGTTTGTTGGGGGGGTTGGTTTTGTTTAGTGGGGGTTTCTGTTGGGTTTTTGGGGGTTGGTTTTTTTTTTTCAAAGAAACTCTTCTTTCATATAGAGCCAGGGATAGGGGGGATGTGTTCTATTATGAAAGGGAAGATTTTTACAATGAACATTGTTTGTTTTCCATGTTTTGATGTTTTCAATGGAGAGAATTACAAGTTCGAAATCTTTGGGAATTGAAATTCTCCTATGTTTAAGATTAGATAAAATACTTATATATAAAACCCTCTTTTGCCTGAGGACAGGAAAGTGACTCCCCCACACCCTTCCCTCATATATCTTAAAGTTTATACTAATCACTGACATCAGAGTAGGTGCCAATAGCACTTTTCCAGATGGCTGTCATTTTAAGGTACAACAAAAATATAGATCCTAGATGCTACTAACACCCTCCATGATTATTCTTTGAAAGTCCTCCACGAGGACATTGTAATCACTTAAGGTAGAATAGGAAAGAGGATTCTGAGTGGCCTTGGGGAATCCTCAGTAAACTTCTGTGCTGTGATGACATGCATTTATTTTATATAAACTCTCTTTTATTGTTATGCAAGAATCTATACTCTTCTCCTTTCGTATCACAGAATATTGGAGCTCTGGAAAAAGCGTGTAATAAAGGTCTTACAATACCTTGCGGGTTTGTATTACTTCTTGCTTTGTTTTTAGAATGGTTAAATGTGTTTTCATGTTAAAAATGTTTCTAGCCCCAAGAATAAGGGAAAAGGGTGGAAAATGAAAACAGTTTTTGAAAAAAAAAAAGGAAAAAAGGAAGGAGACACTATCTGAAGTATTTTAAATGTTCCAATGCCATTGCAGCAAATTTCCATAATTTTGGAAAGTTGTTTCCTGATTTCTGAGCACTTTGAGGTGGAAATACTAAAGAGCTATGAGATACAGTGTATCAACTGTAAAAATGTCAAATAGTTGTTTGTTTTAAATTGAAAAATGCAAAATAATAAATAAGATCCCTGAGAATCAAAGGGAAAGTTTGATTAATTTTTCATTTCAGCTTATACTTATCCATCTACAAGGATTTTCCATTAAGTCCAGTAATTTTTACCCCCTTTACTAATATCAAACCTTGACAAAAGACCATTATCATCAAATATGATTGAATATCTCAACAGAGTCTTGTTTTGGCAAGAAAATGTCAAGTCCTGTCATTGGTAATTATATGGATATAATGTTAAGAAGACTAGAAAGGAATGTTTTGCAACCCAGATTTGCAGATGCAATCTGCAATTTACTGCACCATGGAAAAACCCTATGTTTTAGAGAGGTCTGTTTGTGACTGATGTTTTAAGAATTGAAGTCTCATCAAATGTTGAGAAATATCTTTCAAATATGTTTTTTCATCTAATGTAAGAAGTGGGAACTTGAACAAGGTCCTTCTGGAGAAGAGTAACACAGAAAGAGAGAGATATAGATAAAACACTGGGTTTTTTACTGTGAAATGCTCATGTATTAAGATGAAAACAACCGTGACATTATGTAAACAAACCTAAACAGAACAGAATCCAAACTCTTTTTTTTTTCTTTTTTTTCAGCCAAAACCAAAATCTCTAAAAACACCAAAAAATCAGGCTGTCAGAAACTTCACTTGTAGACTTTTTTTTCCTTTGGTTATAGTTGTTTTTTAAATCTCTTTTGGAAGTGTCCAGTACTAGTCACTTTACAGAAACAGGGGACTGGTGTGGGTATTAACAAATTATGGAAATGATGACAGTTGCACTTAGGAGACATCATAATGGACTGGACATTCAAATTCTGTCTGACCAATTACTGTGTTTTTCTAAAAAATATGCTTCACTCTTCTCTAACATTTGTTTCCTGTTTGGGATCTGAACTTATTGTATGAGAGTGTATAAATAAGATTATCCATATTTTTTACAGTTAGAGAAACTGGGGCACTAAGTGGGTAAATGTCGTGCTTAGCCTGTAGCAGCATTGAGAATTAAACTAGCATTTTCCAACGGCTCGTTTCAGTAGAAAATATAATCTCCTGTATTTGTTACCTTTTTTGGAATTTGGGTTTTTCTGACTCTTTTAATATGAGTTCAGCTTTAGTTATAATTTATAATTATATAGGCATGGTAGCATAGGGTTCAGTTGGCAGCCAGCTGTAATTACTAGTGCAATAGCTGTTTCTGCCCATTTTTTTCCATGTGAATAGTTAGCCCATGGCTATAACAACTAGCGAAGAAATAGCAGACCTAAGAACAAATTTCTGATTTGCAGCTGCATACTGTGTTATTTGAGTGTGCACACATCCTTGGATATAAGATGCATTGGGAAAAAGCCTTCAAATCTCATCTTTCTTGGCTAAAGGAGTTGTTCTAAATCATGGTATACATAATCCTGTCCATAAGACAAATAAAACCACGTAAGTGTGCCAATATTTAGGGAAATTCAGCTCTTAGGAAGCTCATGTTAAATTTTAGTGCTTTTCCAGCTTGTATCCTTAAAGAGAATAATAATCCTTCAGAATATTTTTTTAAAAACCCTAACCTAAACTACATAACTGATGTTATCAACAAAAACATTTACGTTCTATAATGATTCCCAGCAGTAGAAGACTGTAAATCTTTTCTTTAACGAAGATGTTAGAATGCCTGCTTCAGAGCAGTTAGTTGTGAAACCTTGGAACAGCAGAACCATGCATCCAAGTGAGGAATTCAAGAGAAGTATGGAATGGAAACAGAAAAAGAAGGAATATAGATACTCAGTATGTCAGTGCACATGGGCAATCAAGCAGGTGAAATGAAAAAGCACTGATGTATCAGTCAGATACATGCATAGACAGATAGAGACATGAACTCATATATTATTACTCTGGAATACAGTATTTGGGCAGTTTACTTTGATGTCTTCCATCCTCAATGTAACAGCCACATATATATGGCTGTCACTTGGACCTGGGACATCACCCTTCCACTGAAGTGTTTTGTCATTTATTTTCTTTAAGGACACTTTCCACAGATCACAAAAGCTGTTGATCCCCAGGTGTAAGAAATCAGGCAAAGATGGGAAAAGACCAGCATGACTGAGTTGACACCTAAAGGGAACTTTATCAAGACCTGAATCAAGAACTAAAGGGCAGGAAAGAACTGCTCAGGCAGTGGAAGCAGGGACAGGTGTCCTGGGAAGAGTATAGGGACACTGCCCAGTTGCGTGGGGATGAGGTCAGGCAGGCCAAGGCATGTCTGGAGCTGACCTTGGCAAGGGATGGAAGGAATAATAATAAGGTCTTCTACAGGTACGTCAACCTGAGAACATAACCCCTCTGACATGCATAACTGCCAAGCTGGTAACAACAGACAAGGAGAAGGCACTCAAGGTACTCAACAACATTTTTCCCTCAGTCTTCACTGACATCCTGTCTTTGTGCACCTCCCAAGTTGATGGACCGCAAAATGGGGACCGAGAGGAGGCAAATTCCCTCCCACTGTAAGAGAAGATCAGATTTGTGAGCACCTAAGGAGCATGAACATACGTAAGTCTATGGGATCTAATGAGATACATCCCAGAGTCTTGAGGGAATCGGCTGATGTAGTTGCCAAGACACTGTCCATGATATTAGAAAAGTCCTGGCAGTCAGGTGAAGTCCCTGGTGACTGGAAAAAGAGATCCAAAAAAAGATCTGATGGGTCTTCTTGTTAATTCCCTCATCACGCCCTGTAACTAGACGGATAGAGGACAACAGCACTTGCGCCCCTGATTCCTTGAGCAGTTGTCCCAAGGTCCTGAAGTTTCTCTTCAGGGAAACCTTGGACTTTTTGTCCAACAATATCCTGGTCTGCATCAAAAGAAGTGTGGCCAGCAGGTCAAGGGAGGTGATTCTCCGCTTCTACTCAACTCTCATAAGACCTCACCAGGAGTACTGTGTCCAGCTCTGGAGTCCTCAGTACAAGAAGGACCACAAGGTCCAAAGAAGGGCCACAAAAATGTTCAGAGGAATGGAGCACCTCTGCTATGAGGACAAGCTGAGAGAATTCGGGTTGTTCACCCTGGACAAGAGAAGGCTCTGGGGAGACCTAATTGCAGTCTTCCACTACTTAAAGGGGGCTTATATGAAAGATGGGGACAGTCTTTTTAGCAAGGCCTGTTGAGTGATGAAGGTGAAGGTGAAGGGGTGATGGTTTTAAACTAGAAGAGGGGAGATTTAGACTAGAGATAAGGAAGAAATTTTTTATAATGACAGTGGTGAGACACTGGTACAGGTTGCCCAGAAAGGTGGTAGATGTCCCATCCCTGGAAACATTCAAGGTCAGGTTGGAACATGATCTGAGCAACTTGATCTTGTTGAAGCTGTCCCTGCTCACTGCAGGGGGGTTGGACTAGATGACCTTTGAAGGTCTTTTCTAACATCCTATGATTCTGTGATTCTCCAACTCCAAAGACTACCTTTTCTCTCACCTGGAAACTGGGCTGCTTTATCATTCCCTTGGAATCTTCCTTCTTTGTCCAGAAAGGCAAGTGTCTTAGAAGTGGAAAGCAGTAGCAAAAATTTTCTGTGTACAGAAAACCTTTGTGAATAAATTGCTTGAACATTGTTATTGGCTGGAGTCAGCCTTTGTTCATGACTATCTAAAGTTCCATTTCTATCAGTTTGAAAGTCCAAGCCATGTTTATCTGCTTTCATTTATCAGAAATGTGTTATTCCCCTGTGCACCTGGCCACATTTCTTGGGTGTGATTATTGCAGTTACCCTTATACATTTAGTTTTTAGTGCAGTTAGTGTCATCAAAATTATTTTGTGTCTCATGAAATATAGTTTGGTTGAATTCTTGCCTTTTGGATTTCTAAATTTGTTTTCTTATGTGGGTGTCCTATTAATAAAATCATGAATATGAATTACATATTTCTTGATTGGATTATAGTTTCTTATAAAAGATATTTGTGACATGATTTTCATAGATTGTGTATTACAAAAACTAACTGTGGTGGTGATGTGGCTGCAAAAAGCCATGCCTTTGGGCAGATGCCTTTCTACTTGGTCTGAAAATCACAACTTGGTCTTATGGTGTATAAATTATGATGAATTTTTAAATTCATAATGCTTGTTGTTACATGTTTGGATGCAATGGAAAACTTATTAATATTCCCTACAATAATATGTGATGTATGGCAAAACTTACATTGTCTTTTCCAAAATTAACCTAGGATTACTAATAAAAAATTCAGTAGTCTTTTTTTTCTTTCGCAATTATAGTGAAAGAATTAAGTAGAAAACACACATTAGCAAAATGGAAAACAAAAGTTTGGGATAATAAAAAGAAAGAATTAAGAATGATTTAAAAAACAAAGAGGCAATGGCTGTGGTCTACATTTTTAAATGAGGCCATATTCTCATTATTATCACAGTAGCACCTTCAGACACATTCATGGGATTAGATTTTCTGGGAAGTAGATTACTGCATTTTCAAAGCTGGATGTAAATGAGCAATCTAAAACCTGGAATCATTTTTTCTAAATGAAGGCTTAAATAATGACAACCAGAACAAAGAGACTTGGAATCTTTTTGAGAAGATCTCTCCAAGTGATTCTCTCACCATTCCAGAGTTGCATAGCACAAGGCAGGTCTCCAAGAGTTAGCCGCAGCATGCTGTGGTTCTCTTAAAGTCAACATGGAGCGCTTTTCTTTGCAAGGAAAGGAATGTACAGATGGGAGCTTTTGTGCATCTGATCTCATTCTGATATGGAATTAAAACACACCTGAATCACTTACATGGACCAAGGGACTAGGCTGTGATGGATTGTGTTCTCCAAATATGGTTCATATTCGTAAAAGGAGGCACTTCACTACTCTGCACTTTCATCTGTTTGATGGTGTCTCATTCCACATCTGAATTCAGAAGAAATTTTCTGGGAACCTCCTCTCCTCCACCTGAGTCTGGTAAAATGTTGGCAGGCATCCTTTTCTTCATCTGCCTATGCAAGGGGACTGTTTAGGTGTGCAACATGTTGATAAAAGAGGTGGTGATAGAGAGAAAAGTTCTATTGGCTTCTGTAAGAACACCGTTTCTTTGTCTATACAACTTGCTAGCACTTTAAAGAAAAGAAAATTAAATTTACTCTGTTATATTGCTAAAGCGTCCTTAAATGCTAATTGATGGAACTGCTTGGAAGTGAGTTTTGTTATTTAAACAGCATCATGTCTATTTCAAGCTCATTCTCTGCGATAAAGGTTTTATAGGTGATCTGCACTTTGTTTCGTTGGTACTGTGTGTGTCTTAATAGAATTCTGTACCTATATTCCACATACATATATATTCATAACGTCTCTTTATTTAATAACATCCCTGACTTATTCTTTGAAAAAAGAGAGAGAACAAGAGAGAAAGAATACTCTAAATTACGTGGCATTTGAAGTGGAGAGGAATACTCTATTAATTAGAAAACCTTTGGGAATACTCAGTCAATGAAATCCAGTGATGGACTGCATGTTGCTAACCTGCTAGATTTAAATAGATGTTGACTCACTGCAACAGTGTTCATAGCAACAGATCATTTCATTTAGAGGGGAGAGGGATGTAGGGGAATACTGCACTTGAAATACATTTATACTTAATCAGGCACAGACACATACAGAGATATAGACATAAATATGTAAAAACATGATTTACAAGAGCCATATACCTGTTAGGTTCTTTTTTTTTTTTTTTTTTTGGCAGAGCTTGGAGTCCACAACTAGAAAAATACAAAAATAAGAATAGAACCATTCAGGTTTGCTACAGCATCTCATATCCTGACTTTGTTCTGCTCAGCAATCTTTAAATCAATTGTAGATTAATCACCAAACAAAGTAGAGAAACAAAATTATATGAGAGTCAGTTAATTTATATTTCATATTTATATTTTACATTGCTCTTAAATAGAAGATTTTTTTAAAGTGAAATCTGAATTTGTAAACAGAAAATTACTTCTGATTTACTTTTACTCTGTTGCTTAGTCAGAAGAGCTTGGGTTGTAAAAGGTAACATGCCAACATACCGCCCACACAGTGATATTTTAAATACTCACTACCACAGCACCACAATGCCCTCATTAGTTCTGGAGGCTGCATTTATGAGCTCAAAAATATTTTTTAATGTTACAGTGACAGTTTAGGGCTAAAGCTTCCCATTTCAGTAGGTACCTAAATAAATAAGAATTATAAGTGTGTATACCAATCTTTGAAAGCAAAATAGATCAATTAAAAAGCCAAAACACCAGACAGTATGGCAGTAGTGGAACCACAGTCATGTTATCAGAATAATCCTGGAGGAAGCTTCTATGCTACATTAGTTAAGATACTTCCATATTCCCCTTTAGCATCTGAATAAGTTATGTCGCTATTATTCTTTTGATAATAATAATTTAATAATTAATAATTTTAATATTTGATAATAGCATCATTTTATATCTAGTGATCTAAGAATATAGAAAAAGGAACTGGCCAAAGACACAGTAAGCATTTTTCTCATCACCGTTATGCACTCGAAAGCTCAGACTATTTTTCATCTGAACTTCTGCTGGAAAACACGGATGTAAGATTATTACAGGAATGTAGGACCTTGTCCCACCCACCGAACAGGTTTTGCTTCAGTTGGACTGCTCATAGCAATGCGTAAAAGTGCTGACCACCATCCTCTGTTATTTTTATAAAACTGCATCACCTTATTAAAATTAAGAAAACACTGTATCAAATACATGTTCAGAATGTTTATCTTTTCAGACAGAAAATGTATAGTATTGTGGGCCAATGAGATCCTACAAAAGGAAATCACTCCCTGATTTAAATTGATTTCAAGACAAATACGCAAGTCCACTGATCTTTGGCAGAACGTGGAAAAGCTGGATCTAGTTTTGTATAAAAAAATTCTCCAAAGTGGAGCAGTTATAATAATTTAATGATTTGTTAAAAACTCTGTCAACCGTTTCTTGTGACTTAGAAGATTTATTACATACAATGGTTCACAATCTTGGCATGCCAGAAGACAGAGGCATGTCTGGTTCTATATTTCTACCCTATAAAGTATATATTGATGGGGTGAGAACACAATAGGAGCTTAAAAAAAGAAAAACATTAGCAGTGAATCTCTGTATAGAGTTTCCTTAGTAGTTACTCAGTATGAATAAGCAGAGCTGACTTCTGGGGTTACGGTATTCCCATATGGTAAAAAATCCTGGTTTTTGTTTTTTCATATTGATAGCCTGAGAGTGGTACTTCCCCTCAAACCCAGTGAATCTATCACAGAGTTCACTTACCCAGAGACAGAGCGCAGAAACTCCCCCAGAGAGA